>NC_086195.1:38034871-38165504 GCF_035770615.1 Melospiza melodia melodia | reverse complement strand
TGACTCTTTTGCTCTCTTTTTGTTCTTTCCTATTTTCTTGGCTTCTTTGCCACTATCTAGACAATTTTGGAACTTTGTTCCCAACTAAAATGGTTTCAATAGTCTGATTGTGATCATACATTTTTACAAGGAATTTTTAAAATCTTTCCTCGAGTCCAGAAAGTCAAGGACTTAGATCTTTTTCTTCCCTTATCAATATTGCCATGAAATTGATAAATAAAGACCAACTCTTTATTTTTGTTTTTAACCCACGTAGATAATTCCCATCCATTAATCCATTTTGTGGGACCAATAGCTGCCATTCTGATGGAAGCTGTCACTTCTTAACAATAGGCATTCTGTGACTATGTTGACTGCACTTTGGGTGAAGATCCTAACTGGTCTTAGATATACATAGGGAGAAATTTGCTCAGCCAGTGTCAGTCTTAAGCATGCGTATCAGAAGATCTTTCTAGAGCTGGGAATTTTCCCATGAAAGGGATTCAGTTAGGGAAGAGACACTTGTGCCAGAGTTTTACATTCTTCTTGAACACTGCTTAAGGAACTTAGATGCCATGTCCATTTGGATCTCTGTCTGCACAGAACTTTGTCATGCCAGCGCTTTGAAATGCATCTTGAAGAGAATTCACTAGCACAGAATGAAAGAGAGTGGAAGGGGTTGGTGGGGCTAACCAGGCCCAACCCCCCTGCCTAAACCAGGATACCTAGAGCCTCTTGCCCAGGATTCTATCTGGGTGTACTTTTAATGTCTTCAAAGATCCAGGCTCCACAATCTTTCTGGGCAGTCTGTGCCGTGGTTCAGTCACCCTGACAGTAAAGAAACATTTACTGATGTTCAAAGGCAATCTCCTGTATTTCAGTGTGTGCCCACTGCCTCTTGTCTTTTCCCTCAGCATCACTGAAAAGACACTGATTCCCTCCCCTTTGCACTATTGCTTCCATATATATGTGTGATGCCATGTAGAGGTATGTCAAAAACCTCCCTGAAGCCCAGGCAGATAATATTCCCTTCATCTACCAGTCAAGTTGATTCATCAGAGGAGTTTAAAGTGATGTTCAGCATGAAATTCCCCTGAAAAATCATGCTAACTACATTATTTGGTCATCTGTCATGTGCCTGGCAAGGATTTCCAGGAAGAGCTGCTTCATCAACTTCCTGGGGATAAAAAAGAGGCTGGCTGGTTTGTACTATGGCGAGTCCTCTTAATTGCCTTTTTTGAAGATGGGTGTCATTTGCTAACATCCACTCTTTAGCTCCTCTTCTCATCTACACCTCGGCAAAAAAGCTTTTCCACTATGTCTGGCTAGGAAAACTGTGCCAGCACAGAAAACATCTCCCATCGTGTTCTAGAAGTTGCACGGATGTCTGCCAAGTGTTTGGCAGGAAGAAAAGAAAAGTTGTCCAAAACAGCTTCCAATCGAAGTTCCTGTGATTGGAAAAGTCAGGAGAGTGCAAAGGTACTGTTTTCTATCAGTTGGCAAGGTGCGCACACAATCCAGTGTTGTACAGCTTGCTTCTTCACCTTCCCGAAGCTGCCGCTCTCGCCGGCTGCCGGAGCCCAAGAAGCGGCTTCTTCGCGCAAAGACGATTGTGCCGCTCACAGTGCTCTCCTTAGCGCGGCTTCTGCCGAAAGACGCCCGGCAGCGGCTCTTACCTCCGGAGAGCATCCTACCTTCGTCTTTAGCTCCTCTTCTCATCTACACCTCGGCAAAAAGCTTTTCCACTATGTCTGGCTAGGAAAAAACTGTGCCAGCACAGAAAACATCTCCCATCGTGTTCTAGAAGTTGCACGGATGTCTGCCAAGTGTTTGGCAGGAAGAAAAGAAAAGTTGTCCAAAACAGCTTCCAATCGAATGTTCCTGTGATTGGAAAAGTCAGGAGAGTGCAAAGGTACTGTTTTCTATCAGTTGGCAAGGTGCGCACACAATCCCAGTGTTGTACAGCTTGCTTCTTCACCTTCCCGAAGCTGCCGCTCTCGCCGGCTGCCGGAGCCCAAGAAGCGGCTTCTTCGCGCAAAGACGATTGTGCCGCTCACAGTGCTCTCCTTAGCGCGGCTTCTGCCGAAAGACGCCCGGCAGCGGCTCTTACCTCCGGAGAGCATCCTACCTTCGTCTTTCGCGTCTTTTGTAGTCTACATCTTAGCAAAAACGCTTTTCCACTATGTCTGGCTAGGAAAACTGTGCCAGCACAGAAAACATCTCCCATCGTGTTCTAGAAGTTGCACGGATGTCTGCCAAGTGTTTGGCAGGAAGAAAAGAAAAGTTGTCCAAAACAGCTTCCAATCGAATGTTCCTGTGATTGGAAAAGTCAGGAGAGTGCAAAGGTACTGTTTTCTATCAGTTGGCAAGGTGCGCACACAATCCCAGTGTTGTACAGCTTGCTTCTTCACCTTCCCGAAGCTGCCGCTCTCGCCGGCTGCCGGAGCCCAAGAAGCGGCTTCTTCGCGCAAAGACGATTGTGCCGCTCACAGTGCTCTCCTTAGCGCGGCTTCTGCCGAAAGACGCCCGGCAGCGGCTCTTACCTCCGGAGAGCATCCTACCTTCGTCTTTCGCGTCTTTTGTAGTCTACATCTTAGCAAAACGCTTTTCCACTATGTCTGGCTAGGAAAAACTGTGCCAGCACAGAAAACATCTCCCATCGTGTTCTAGAAGTTGCACGGATGTCTGCCAAGTGTTTGGCAGGAAGAAAAGAAAAGTTGTCCAAAACAGCTTCCAATCGAATGTTCCTGTGATTGGAAAAGTCAGGAGAGTGCAAAGGTACTGTTTTCTATCAGTTGGCAAGGTGCGCACACAATCCCAGTGTTGTACAGCTTGCTTCTTCACCTTCCCGAAGCTGCCGCTCTCGCCGGCTGCCGGAGCCCAAGAAGCGGCTTCTTCGCGCAAAGACGATTGTGCCGCTCACAGTGCTCTCCTTAGCGCGGCTTCTGCCGAAAGACGCCCGGCAGCGGCTCTTACCTCCGGAGAGCATCCTACCTTCGTCTTTCGCGTCTTATGTAGTCTACACCTCGGCAAAAAGCTTTTCCACTATGTCTGGCTAGGAAAAACTGTGCCAGCACAGAAAACATCTCCCATCGTGTTCTAGAAGTTGCACGGATGTCTGCCAAGTGTTTGGCAGGAAGAAAAGAAAAGTTGTCCAAAACAGCTTCCAATCGAATGTTCCTGTGATTGGAAAAGTCAGGAGAGTGCAAAGGTACTGTTTTCTATCAGTTGGCAAGGTGCGCACACAATCCCAGTGTTGTACAGCTTGCTTCTTCACCTTCCGAAGCTGCCGCTCTCGCCGGCTGCCGGAGCCCAAGAAGCGGCTTCTTCGCGCAAAGACGATTGTGCCGCTCACAGGGCTCTCCTTAGCGCGGCTTCTGCCGAAAGACGCCCGGCAGCGGCTCTTACCTCCGGAGAGCATCCTACCTTCGTCTTTCGCGTCTTTTGTAGTCTACACCTCGGCAAAACGCTTTTCCACTATGTCTGGCTAGGAAAAACTGTGCCAGCACAGAAAACATCTCCCATCGTGTTCTAGAAGTTGCACGATGTCTGCCAAGTGTTTGGCAGGAAGAAAAGAAAAGTTGTCCAAAACAGCTTCCAATCGAATGTTCCTGTGATTGGAAAAGTCAGGAGAGTGCAAAGGTACTGTTTTCTATCAGTTGGCAAGGTGCGCACACAATCCCAGTGTTGTACAGCTTGCTTCTTCACCTTCCCGAAGCTGCCGCTCTCGCCGGCTGCCGGAGCCCAAGAAGCGGCTTCTTCGCGCAAAGACGATTGTGCCGCTCACAGTGCTCTCCTTAGCGCGGCTTCTGCCGAAAGACGCCCGGCAGCGGCTCTTACCTCCGGAGAGCATCCTACCTTCGTCTTTCGCGTCTTTTGTAGTCTACATCTTAGCAAAACGCTTTTCCACTATGTCTGGCTAGGAAAAACTGTGCCAGCACAGAAAACATCTCCCATCGTGTTCTAGAAGTTGCACGGATGTCTGCCAAGTGTTTGGCAGGAAGAAAAGAAAAGTTGTCCAAAACAGCTTCCAATCGAATGTTCCTGTGATTGGAAAAGTCAGGAGAGTGCAAAGGTACTGTTTTCTATCAGTTGGCAAGGTGCGCACACAATCCCAGTGTTGTACAGCTTGCTTCTTCACCTTCCCGAAGCTGCCGCTCTCGCCGGCTGCCGGAGCCCAAGAAGCGGCTTCTTCGCGCAAAGACGATTGTGCCGCTCACAGTGCTCTCCTTAGCGCGGCTTCTGCCGAAAGACGCCCGGCAGCGGCTCTTACCTCCGGAGAGCATCCTACCTCGTCTTTCGCGTCTTATGTAGTCTACACCTCGGCAAAAAGCTTTTCCACTATGTCTGGCTAGGAAAAACTGTGCCAGCACAGAAAACATCTCCCATCGTGTTCTAGAAGTTGCACGGATGTCTGCCAAGTGTTTGGCAGGAAGAAAAGAAAAGTTGTCCAAAACAGCTTCCAATCGAATGTTCCTGTGATTGGAAAAGTCAGGAGAGTGCAAAGGTACTGTTTTCTATCAGTTGGCAAGGTGCGCACACAATCCCAGTGTTGTACAGCTTGCTTCTTCACCTTCCCGAAGCTGCCACTCTCAGGAGGTAAGAGCCGCTGCCGGGCGTCTTTCGGCAGAAGCCGCGCTAAGGGGAGCACTGTGAGCGGCACAATCGTCTTTGCGCGAAGAAGCCGCTTCTTGGGCTCCGGCAGCCGGCTGAGAGCGGCAGCTTCGGGAAGGTGAAGAAGCAAGCTGTACAACACTGGGATTGTAGTGCGCACCTTGCCAACTGATAGAAAACAGTACCTTTGCACTCTCCTGACTTTTCCAATCACAGGAACATTCGATTGGAAGCTGTTTTGGACAACTTTTCTTTTCTTCCTGCCAAACACTTGGCAGACATCCGTGCAACTTCTAGAACACGATGGGAGATGTTTTCTGTGCTGGCACAGTTTTTCCTAGCCAGACATAGTGGAAAAGCGTTTTGCTAAGATGTAGACTACAAAAGACGCGAAAGACGAAGGTAGGATGCTCTCCGGAGGTAAGAGCCGCTGCCGGGCGTCTTTCGGCAGAAGCCGCGCTAAGGAGAGCACTGTGAGCGGCACAATCGTCTTTGCGCGAAGAAGCCGCTTCTTGGGCTCCGGCAGCCGGCGAGAGCGGCAGCTTCGGGAAGGTGAAGAAGCAAGCTGTACAACACTGGGATTGTGTGCGCACCTTGCCAACTGATAGAAAACAGTACCTTTGCACTCTCCTGACTTTTCCAATCACAGGAACATTCGATTGGAAGCTGTTTTGGACAACTTTTCTTTTCTTCCTGCCAAACACTTGGCAGACATCCGTGCAACTTCTAGAACACGATGGGAGATGTTTTCTGTGCTGGCACAGTTTTCCTAGCCAGACCTAGTGGAAAAGCGTTTTGCTAAGATGTAGACTACAAAAGACGCGAAAGACGAAGGTAGGATGCTCTCCGGAGGTAAGAGCCGCTGCCGGGCGTCTTTCGGCAGAAGCTGCGCTAAGGAGAGCACTGTGAGCGGCACAATCGTCTTTGCGCGAAGAAGCCGCTTCTTGGGCTCCGGCAGCCGGCGAGAGCGGCAGCTTCGGGAAGGTGAAGAAGCAAGCTGTACAACACTGGGATTGTGTGCGCACCTTGCCAACTGATAGAAAACAGTACCTTTGCACTCTCCTGACTTTTCCAATCACAGGAACATTCGATTGGAAGCTGTTTTGGACAACTTTTCTTTTCTTCCTGCCAAACACTTGGCAGACATCCGTGCAACTTCTAGAACACGATGGGAGATGTTTTCTGTGCTGGCACAGTTTTTCCTAGCCAGACATAGTGGAAAAGCTTTTTGCCGAGGTGTAGATGAGAAGAGGAGCTAAAGACGAAGGTAGGATGCTCTCCGGAGGTAAGAGCCGCTGCCGGGCGTCTTTCGGCAGAAGCCGCGCTAAGGAGAGCACTGTGAGCGGCACAATCGTCTTTGCGCGAAGAAGCCGCTTCTTGGGCTCCGGCAGCCGGCGAGAGCGGCAGCTTCGGGAAGGTGAAGAAGCAAGCTGTACAACACTGGGATTGTGTGCGCACCTTGCCAACTGATAGAAAACAGTACCTTTGCACTCTCCTGACTTTTCCAATCACAGGAACATTCGATTGGAAGCTGTTTTGGACAACTTTTCTTTTCTTCCTGCCAAACACTTGGCAGACATCCGTGCAACTTCTAGAACACGATGGGAGATGTTTTCTGTGCTGGCACAGTTTTTCCTAGCCAGACATAGTGGAAAAGCGTTTTGCTAAGATGTAGACTACAAAAGACGCGAAAGACGAAGGTAGGATGCTCTCCGGAGGTAAGAGCCGCTGCCGGGCGTCTTTCGGCAGAAGCCGCGCTAAGGAGAGCACTGTGAGCGGCACAATCGTCTTTGCGCGAAGAAGCCGCTTCTTCGGTTCCGGGAGCCGGCGAGAGCGGCAGCTTCGGGAAGGTGAAGAAGCAAGCTGTACAACACTGGATTGTGTGCGCACCTTGCCAACTGATAGAAAACAGTACCTTTGCACTCTCCTGACTTTTCCAATCACAGGAACATTCGATTGGAAGCTGTTTTGGACAACTTTTCTTTTCTTCCTGCCAAACACTTGGCAGACATCCGTGCAACTTCTAGAACACGATGGGAGATGTTTTCTGTGCTGGCACAGTTTTTCCTAGCCAGACATAGTGGAAAAGCTTTTTGCTAAGATGTAGACTACAAAAGACGCGAAAGACGAAGGTAGGATGCTCTCCGGAGGTAAGAGCCGCTGCCGGGCGTCTTTCAGCAGAAGCCGCGCTAAGGAGAGCACTGTGAGCGGCACAATCGTCTTTGCGCGAAGAAGCCGCTTCTTGGCTCCGGCAGCCGGCGAGAGCGGCAGCTTCGGGAAGGTGAAGAAGCAAGCTGTACAACACTGGGATTGTCGTGCGCACCTTGCCAACTGATAGAAAACAGTACCTTGCACTCTCCTGACTTTTCCAATCACAGGAACATTCGATTGGAAGCTGTTTTGGACAACTTTTCTTTTCTTCCTGCCAAACACTTGGCAGACATCCGTGCAACTTCTAGAACACGATGGGAGATGTTTTCTGTGCTGGCACAGTTTTTCCTAGCCAGACATAGTGGAAAAGCTTTTTGCCGAGGTGTAGATGAGAAGAGGAGCTAAAGAGTGGATGTTAGCAAATGACACCCATCTTCAAAAAAGGCAATTAAGAGGACTCGCCATAGTACAAACCAGCCAGCCTCTTTTTTATCCCCAGGAAGTTGATGAAGCAGCTCTTCTGGAAATCCTTGCCAGGCACATGACAGATGACCAAATAATGTAGTTAGCATGATTTTTCAGGGGAATTTCATGCTGAACATCACTTTAAACTCCTCTGATGAATCAACTTGACTGGTAGATGAAGGGAATATTATCTGCCTGGGCTTCAGGGAGGTTTTTGACATACCTCTACATGGCATCACACATACATATGGAAGCAATAGTGCAAAGGGGAGGGAATCAGTGTCTTTTCAGTGATGCTGAGGGAAAAGACAAGAGGCAGTGGGCACACACTGAAATACAGGAGATTGCCTTTGAACATCAGTAAATGTTTCTTTACTGTCAGGGTGACTGAACCACGGCACAGACTGCCCAGAAAGATTGTGGAGCCTGGATCTTTGAAGACATTAAAAGTACACCCAGATAGAATCCTGGGCAAGAGGCTCTAGGTATCCTGGTTTAGGCAGGGGGGTTGGGCCTGGTTAGCCCCACCAACCCCTTCCACTCTCTTTCATTCTGTGCTAGTGAATTCTCTTCAAGATGCATTTCAAAGCGCTGGCATGACAAAGTTCTGTGCAGACAGAGATCCAAATGGACATGGCATCTAAGTTCCTTAAGCAGTGTTCAAGAAGAATGTAAAACTCTGGCACAAGTGTCTCTTCCCTAACTGAATCCCTTTCATGGGAAAATTCCCAGCTCTAGAAAGATCTTCTGATACGCATGCTTAAGACTGACACTGGCTGAGCAAATTTCTCCCTATGTATATCTAAGACCAGTTAGGATCTTCACCCAAAGTGCAGTCAACATAGTCACAGAATGCCTATTGTTAAGAAGTGACAGCTTCCATCAGAATGGCAGCTATTGGTCCACAAAATGGATTAATGGATGGGAATTATCTACGTGGGTTAAAAACAAAAATAAAGAGTTGGTCTTTATTTATCAATTTCATGGCAATATTGATAAGGGAAGAAAAAGATCTAAGTCCTTGACTTTCTGGACTCGAGGAAAGATTTTAAAAATTCCTTGTAAAAATGTATGATCACAATCAGACTATTGAAACCATTTTAGTTGGGAACAAAGTTCCAAAATTGTCTAGATAGTGGCAAAGAAGCCAAGAAAATAGGAAAGAAACAAAAAGAGAGCAAAAGAGTCAGCTTCAGTGTACAAGCTCGTTCTAGAAGTAGTCTGCTGGGAAAAGGAACCCCCAGCTAAATTTCCAATGTATTCCTGCGCTTGATTCAGTAACTGGTCAATGTAAAAACCAATCCTTTTGTACAACTTCTTCCAGCAACAAAAACTCCAACAGGTTGACACTACCATCATGCCTGTTCCAGACATATTTAAAAGAGAAATGATGATTTTCTTGAAAACCTACTTACATAAAAGTTGCAAGATGGTGGAGGGATTCCCACATCCTCCTTCCTCCATCTGGCTTGAAAGTATATTTGATAAAATATGCAACAAAGCACATGATTTATAAGGGAGAGTCAAATGGATGATTTGGGAATCGATCTCTTGTTGATAGTAAACTTCATATCCACTCGGTGTGACCTTTTTAAAACAAAATGTGGAGCTGAGGCATGAATCTGCCACAACAATTGTAAAGCAAACATACACACTCCCCTTCATATGCCCCCCCCTCCACACACACCTAGGCACACACAGAGATCAGCATAGCAGATCATGAACACCTTGGAAAAGACTGAAATGCTAAATGCCTCTCTTGATGGGCAAAAGAGCTGGTGCAGTAATTCAAATGCCTGGTACAAAAATTCTGTTTAATATTTAGCTCCTATTTAAAACACAGCTTTTCATTTCATTCTATTTACAGAATATTTTCATTTCATTTGTTTCTTTAAAATTACTTAGTTCTCACCTGTTGTATGTCTAGGAATATTTTCTTCCAAAAATAGAAAAAAATAGATGATATCTTTTCAGCAGAAAACATTGGTTGATACAATTTTAAACCATCATGATATGGAAGAATTCTTCTGTCCCTCTCGAAGGTGGAAGAAGCATTTGGATCACAGATCATCTACAATGAAATACTTGACATGTTTAAGATGCTTTCAATCAATTTTGATCGTCAATTGCTTATTTGTTGTAAACAGTAATTTTTCAGTGAAGGGAAAGCGTGTGTGGTATATCTACATGATATGTTCAAAGGCAGTTCCTACTAATGGCCAGGCTGAATTCCAGTAAATAATGTCCCGAATGATATTTTGCCGCCTTCTTTGGCACTTCATGAAATCTTACCCCGATGAAGTGCTGAAACACAGAGATTTTCTCTTAGAGAGTGTCTCATGTTGTAACCTATCCCATGGATTTTATGCTGTAATTCTTATCTCTTTTAAAATTTACTATCTTCTGTACAGTTTTCATGAAACTTTCTGTTACAGTAGTGAATAGCACAGATAAATGTCATTTTGTACAACTTTGAATTTACCCCAAGAGCTGAGAGAAAACTTGATCCTATACTTCAATCCGAGTTTCTTCTATAGTCCAACTTTGTTTCTCTACCATCAAGCTTCTCCTTTGTTGCTGCTCCAAGCCCCGTCCAAGGTGACCTTGAATACTTTCAGGGATGGGACACCCACAACTTCTCTGGGCAACCTGTTCCAGTGTTCCAGCACTCCCACAGTAAAAAAGGCCTTCCTTTCATCTAATATGTGTAGGAAATCATAAATCTAGGCATAGAAGCTTGGAGTGCAAATTTGAAATTCTTTGGATTTGAAGCACATTTTATATGAATACTGACTTACAGATGACTAAAAGATGTTGATGGGCATTTGAGCTGACAAGTTTTGAAAAAGTGCACGGAAATTAAAATTGAAACCACTAAAATTAAAAACTCCTTGCCATTTTCTTTTTCCTCTCCTATTCAAAATTGCATATGTCAGATATCAGTGCTTCATGCAAACCTCTCAGATGCTCTCAGAGAAAAAGCTTTTCTTTCAGACTAAGTTGCGGTTGACGTAGAACACTAGCAGGAGTGAAAGATTTTCTGGGCATCGGGGCAGCCCGTTCTCCTTGGATTTGTGTGCAGAATGCATTTTATCCAAACTGGAAAATAGATCCCAGCTCTGTTCTATTCATCATTCTTACTTCATCAGGCCAGAAGATTCTGTGAAAAGTAGCCTGTGGACCTTGAAGACAGCGCATGTGAACCAGATGAGAGGTGATAGAGAAGTTGAGGGAGAGAAGAAAGAGCATGAGGCTGAAACCAGAAAGTATTTCTCCACGTGATCATGGAAGATTGCAGGAGCCACTTGGTACTATCAAACCAGCCCAACTTGGCACTGGTGCCACCTTGGGTCTGGGAGCCATGTTGCATATCGTGCATTTTAAGGAGCCAGCTGGCCACACCCAGCCATATGCCCCCAAACACAAACCAAGGCCCTTTTCTCTGGCAAACAAAACTCAGCTGCCCTGCTTCTGGATGGCAGATTGCAGGAACCACTTGGTACTATCAAACCAGCCCAATTTGGCACTGGTGCCACCATGGGTCTGGTCACCATTCTGCCTATTGTAGCTTTTCAGGAGCCAGCCGGTCACTCTCAGCCATAGGCCCCCAAACACAAACCTCGGCCCGTTTCCCTGGCAAACAAAAGTAAGCTGCCCCGCTTCTGGATGGCAGATTGCAGGAGCCACTTTGCACCATCAAACCAGCCCGACTTGGCACTGGTGCCACCTTGGGTCTGGGAACAATCCTGCGTATCGTACATATTCAGGAACCAGCCGAACACTCCCAGCCACAGGCCCCCAAACACAAACAACGGCCCATTTCCCTGGCAAACAAAACTCAGCTGCCCCGCTTCTGGATGGCAGTTTGCAGGAGCCACTTGGGACTATCAAACCAGCCCAACTTGGCACTGGTGCCACCATGGGTCTGGTCACCATCCTGCCTATCGTAGCTTTTCAGGAGCCAGCCGGTCACTCCCAGCCATAGGCCCCCAGACACAAAACTCGGCCCGTTTCCCTGGCAAACAAAAGTAAGCTACCCCGCTTCTGGATGGCAGATTGCAGGAGCCACTTTGCACCATCAAACTGGCCCGACTTGGCACTGGTGCGACCTCTGGTCTGGGAACCATCCTGCGTATCGTGGATTCTAAGGAGCCAGCCCGTCACTCCCACCCACAGGCCCCCAAACACAAACAACGGCGCTTTTCCCTGGAAAACAAACTCGCCTGCCAACTTTTTGATGGCAGATTGCAGGAGCCACTTGGTACTATCAAACCAGCCCAACTTGGCACTGGTGCCACCATGGGTCTGGTCACCATCCTGCCTATCGTAGCTTTTCAGGAGCCAGCCGGTCACTCCCAGCCATAGGCCCTGAGACACAAAGCTCGGCCCGTTTCCCTGGCAAACAAAAGTAAGCTGCCCCGCTTCTGGATGGCAGATTGCAGGACGCACTTGGTACTATCAAACCAGCCCAACTTGGCACTGGTGCCACCTTGGGTCTGGGAACCATCCTGCGTATCGTGGATTCTAAGGAGCCAGCCGTCCACTCCCAGCTACAGGCCCCCAAACACAAACAACGGCGCTTTTCCCTGGAAAACAAAACTCGCCTGACAACTTTTTGATGGCAGATTGCAGGAGCCACTTGGTACTATCAAATCAGCCCAACTTGGCACTGGTGCCACCATGGGTCTGGTCACCATCCTGCCTATCGTAGCTTTTCAGGAGCCAGCCGGTCACTCCCAGCCATAGGCCCCCAGACACAAACCTCGGCCCGTTTCCCTGGCATACAAAAGTAAGCTGCCCCGCTTCTGGATGGCAGATTGCAGGAACCACTTGGTACTATCAAACCAGCCCGACTTGGCACTGGTGCCACCTCTGGTCTGGGAACCATCCTGCGTATCGTGGTTCTAAGGAGCCATCCGTCCGCTCCCAGCCACAGGCCCCCAAACACAAACAACGGCGCTTTTCCCTGGAAAACAAAACTCGCCTGCCAACTTTTTGATGGCAGATTGCAGGAGCCACTTGGTACTATCAAATCAGCCCAACTTGGCACTGGTGCCACCATGGGTCTGGTCACCATCCTGCCTATCGTAGCTTTTCAGGAGCCAGCCGGTCACTCGCAGCCGTAGGCCCCCAGAAACAATACTCGGCCCGTTTCCCTGGCAAACAAAAGTAAGCTGCCCCGCTTCTGGATGGCAGATTGCAGGAGCCACTTTGCACCATCAAACTAGCCCGACTTGGCACTGGTGCCACCTCTGGTCTGGGAACCATCCTGCGTATCGTGGATTCTAAGGAGCCAGCCGGCCACTCCCAGCCACAGGCCCCCAAACAAAAACAACGGCGCTTTTCCCTGGAAAACAAAACTCGCCTGCCAATTTTTTGATGGCAGATTGCAGGAGCCACTTGGTACTATCAAACCAGCCCAACTTGGCACTGGTGCCACCATGGGTCTGGTCACCATCCTGCCTATCGTAGCTTTTCAGGAGCCAGCCGGTCACTCCCAGCCATAGGCCCCCAGACACAAACCTCGGCCCGTTTCCCTGGCAAACAAAAGTAAGCTACCCCGCTTCTGGATGGCAGATTGCAGGACGCACTTGATAGTATCAAACCAGCCCGACTTGGCACTGGTGCCACCTCAGGTCTGGGAACCATGCTGCGTATCATGGATTCTAATTAGCCATCTGGCCACTCCCACCCACAGGCCCCCAAACAAAAACAACGGCGCTTTTCCCTGGAAAACAAACCTCGCCTGCCAAATTTTGATGGCAGATTGCCGGAGCCACTTGGTACTATCAAACCAGCCCAACTTGACACTGGTGCCACCATGGGTCTGGTCACCATCCTGCCTATCGTAGCTTTTCAGGAGCCAGCCGGTCACTCCCAGCCATAGGCCCCCAGACAAACACCTTGGCCCGTTTCCCTGGCAAACAAAAGTAAGTTATCCCGCTTCTGGATGGCAGATTGCAGGAGCCACTTTTCACCATCAAACCAGCCCGACTTGGCACTGGTGCCACCTCTGGTCGGGGAACCATCCTGCGTATCGTGGATTCTAAGGAGCCAGCCGGCCACTCCCAGCCACAGGCCCCCAAACACAAACCACAGCGCTTTTCCCTGGAAAACAAAACTCGCCTGCCAACTTTTTGATGGCAGATTTTAGGACGCACTTGGTACTATCAAACCAGCCCAACTTGGCACTGGTGCCACCATGGATCTGGTCACCATCCTGCTTATCGTAGCTTTTCAGGACCTAGCCGGTCACTCCAAGCCATAGGCCCCCAGAGAAAAACCTCGGCCCGTTTCCCTGGCAAACAAAAGTAAGCTGCCCCGCTTCTGGATGGCAGATTGCAGGAACCACTTGGTACTATCAAACCAGCCCAACTTGGCACTGGTGCCACCTTGGGTCTGGGAACCATCCTGCGTATCGTGGATTCTAAGGAGCCAGCCGGTCACTCCCACCCACAGGCCCCCAAACAGAAACAACGGCACTTTTCCCTGGAAAACAAAACTCGCCTGCCAACATTTTGATGGCAGATTGCAGGAGCCACTTGGTACTATCAAACCAGCCCAACTTGGCACTGGTGCCACCATGGGTCTGGTCACCATCCTGCCTATCGTAGCTTTTCAGGAGCCAGCCGGTCACTCCCAGCCATAGGCCCCCAGACAAAAAGCTCGGCCCGTTTCCCTGGCAAACAAAAGTAAGTTATCCCGCTTCTGGATGGCAGATTGCAGGAGCCACTTTTCACCATCAAACCAGCCCGACTTGGCACTGGTGCCACCTCTGGTCTGGGAACCATCCTGCGTATCGTGGATTCTAAGGAGCCAGCCGGCCACTCCCAGCCACAGGCCCCCAAACAAAAACAACGGCGCTTTTCCCTGGAAAACAAACCTCGCCTGCCAAATTTTGATGGCAGATTGCCGGAGCCACTTGGTACTATCAAACCAGCCCAACTTGACACTGGTGCCACCATGGGTCTGGTCACCATCCTGCCTATCGTAGCTTTTCAGGAGCCAGCCGGTCACTCCCAGCCATAGGCCCCCAGACAAAAACCTTGGCCCGTTTCCCTGGCAAACAAAAGTAAGTTATCCCGCTTCTGGATGGCAGATTGCAGGAGCCACTTTTCACCATCAAACCAGCCCGACTTGGCACTGGTGCCACCTCTGGTCTGGGAACCATCCTGCGTATCGTGGATTCTAAGGAGCCAGCCGGTCACTCCCAGCCACAGGCCCCCAGACACAAACAACGGCGCTTTTCCCTGGAAAACAAAACTCGCCTGCCAACATTTTGATGGCAGATTGCAGGAGCCACTTGCTACTATCAAATCAGCCCAACTTGGCACTGGTGCCACCATGGGTCTGGTCACCATCCTGCCTATCGTAGCTTTTCAGGAGCCAGCCGGTCCCTCCCTGCCATAGGCCCCCAGACACAAACCTCGGCCCGTTTCCCTGGCAAACAAAAGTAAGCTACCCCGCTTCTGGATGGCAGATTGCAGGAGCCACTTTGCACCATCAAACTAGCCCGACTTGGCCCTGGTGCCACCTCAGGTCTGGGAACCATCCTGCGTATCGTTCATTGTAAGGAGCCAGCCGGCCACTCCCAGCCACAGGCCCCCAGACACAAACAACGGCGCTTTTCCCTGGAAAACAAAACTCGCCTGCCAACTTTTTGATGGCAGATTGCAGGAGCCACTTGGTACTATCAAATCAGACCAACTTGGCACTGGTGCCACCATGGGTCTGGTCACCATCCTGCCTATCGTAGCTTTTCAGGAGCCAGCCGGTCACTCGCAGCCATAGGCCCCCAGACACAAAACTCGGCCCGTTTCCCTGGCAAAAAAAAGTAAGCTACCCCGCTTCTGGATGGCAGATTGCAGGACGCACTTGATAGTATCAAACCAGCCCGACTTGGCACTGGTGCCACCTCAGGTCTGGGAACCATGCTGCGTATCGTGGATTCTAATTAGCCATCTGGCCACTCCCAGCCATAGGCCCCCAGACAAAAACCTCGGCCCGTTTCCCTGGCAAACAAAAGTAAGTTATCCCGCTTCTGGAGGGCAGATTGCAGGAGCCACTTTTCACCATCAAACCAGCCCAACTTGGCACTGGTGCCACCTCTGGTCTGGGAACCATCCTGCGTATCGTGGATTCTAAGGAGCCAGCCGGCCACTCCCTGCCACAGGCCCCCAAACACAAACAACGGCGCTTTTCCCTGGATAACAAACTCGCCTGCCAACTTTTTGATGGCAGATTGCAGGAGCCACTTGGTACTATCAAATCAGCCCAACTTGGCACTGGTGCCACCATGGGTCTGGTCACCATCCTGCCTATCGTAGCTTTTCAGGAGCCAGGCGGTCACTCCCAGCCATAGGCCCTGAGACACAAACCTCGGCCCGTATCCCTGGCAAACAAAAGTAAGCTGCCCCGCTTCTGGATGGCAGATTGCAGGACGCACTTGGTACTATCAAACCAGCCCAACTTGGCACTGGTGCCACCTCTGGTCTGGGAACCATGCCGCGTATCGTGGATTCTAAGGAGCCAGCCGGCCACTCCCAGCCACAGGCCCCCAAACAGAAACAACGGCGCTTTTCCCTGGAAAACAAAACTCGCCTGCCAACATTTTCATGGCTTATTGCAGGAGCCACTTGGTACTATCAAATCAGCCCAACTTGGCACTGGTGCCACCATGGGTCTGGTCACCATCCTGCCTATCGTAGCTTTTCAGGAGCCAGCCGGTCACTCCCAGCCATAGGCCCCCAGACAAAAACCTTGGCCCGTTTCCCTGGCAAACAAAAGTAAGTTATCCCGCTTCTGGATGGCAGATTGCAGGAGCCACTTTTCACCATCAAACCAGCCCGACTTGGCACTGGTGCCACCTCTGGTCGGGGAACCATCCTGCGTATCGTGGATTCTAAGGAGCCAGCCGGCCACTCCCAGCCACAGGCCCCCAAACACAAACCACAGCGCTTTTCCCTGGAAAACAAAACTCGCCTGCCAACTTTTTGATGGCAGATTGCAGGAGCCACTTGGTACTATCAAACCAGCCCAACTTGGCACTGGTGCCACCATGGATCTGGTCACCATCCTGCTTATCGTAGCTTTTCAGGACCTAGCCGGTCACTCCAAGCCATAGGCCCCCAGAGAAAAACCTCGGCCCGTTTCCCTGGCAAACAAAAGTAAGCTGCCCCGCTTCTGGATGGCAGATTGCAGGAACCACTTGGTACTATCAAACCAGCCCAACTTGGCACTGGTGCCACCTTGGGTCTGGGAACCATCCTGCGTATCGCGGATTCTAAGGAGCCAGCCGGTCACTCCCACCCACAGGCCCCCAAACAGAAACAACGGCACTTTTCCCTGGAAAACAAAACTCGCCTGCCAACATTTTGATGGCAGATTGCAGGAGCCACTTGGTACTATCAAACCAGCCCAACTTGGCACTGGTGCCACCATGGGTCTGGTCACCATCCTGCCTATCGTAGCTTTTCAGGAGCCAGCCGGTCACTCCCAGCCATAGGCCCCCAGACAAAAAGCTCGGCCCGTTTCCCTGGCAAACAAAAGTAAGTTATCCCGCTTCTGGATGGCAGATTGCAGGAGCCACTTTTCACCATCAAACCAGCCCGACTTGGCACTGGTGCCACCTCTGGTCTGGGAACCATCCTGCGTATCGTGGATTCTAAGGAGCCAGCCGGCCACTCCCAGCCACAGGCCCCCAAACACAAACAACGGCGCTTTTCCCTGGAAAACAAACCTCGCCTGCCAAATTTTGATGGCAGATTGCCGGAGCCACTTGGTACTATCAAACCAGCCCAACTTGACACTGGTGCCACCATGGGTCTGGTCACCATCCTGCCTATCGTAGCTTTTCAGGAGCCAGCCGGTCACTCCCAGCCATAGGCCCCCAGACAAAAACCTTGGCCCGTTTCCCTGGCAAACAAAAGTAAGTTATCCCGCTTCTGGATGGCAGATTGCAGGAGCCACTTTTCACCATCAAACCAGCCCGACTTGGCACTGGTGCCACCTCTGGTCTGGGAACCATCCTGCGTATCGTGGATTCTAAGGAGCCAGCCGGTCACTCCCAGCCACAGGCCCCCAGACACAAACAACGGCGCTTTTCCCTGGAAAACAAAACTCGCCTGCCAACATTTTGATGGCAGATTGCAGGAGCCACTTGCTACTATCAAATCAGCCCAACTTGGCACTGGTGCCACCATGGGTCTGGTCACCATCCTGCCTATCGTAGCTTTTCAGGAGCCAGCCGGTCCCTCCCTGCCATAGGCCCCCAGACACAAACCTCGGCCCGTTTCCCTGGCAAACAAAAGTAAGCTACCCCGCTTCTGGATGGCAGATTGCAGGAGCCACTTTGCACCATCAAACTAGCCCGACTTGGCCCTGGTGCCACCTCAGGTCTGGGAACCATCCTGCGTATCGTTCATTGTAAGGAGCCAGCCGGCCACTCCCAGCCACAGGCCCCCAGACACAAACAACGGCGCTTTTCCCTGGAAAACAAAACTCGCCTGCCAACTTTTTGATGGCAGATTGCAGGAGCCACTTGGTACTATCAAATCAGCCCAACTTGGCACTGGTGCCACCATGGGTCTGGTCACCATCCTGCCTATCGTAGCTTTTCAGGAGCCAGCCGGTCACTCGCAGCCATAGGCCCCCAGACACAAAACTCGGCCCGTTTCCCTGGCAAAAAAAAGTAAGCTACCCCGCTTCTGGATGGCAGATTGCAGGACGCACTTGATAGTATCAAACCAGCCCGACTTGGCACTGGTGCCACCTTAGGTCTGGGAACCATGCTGCGTATCGTGGATTCTAATTAGCCATCTGGCCACTCCCAGCCATAGGCCCCCAGACAAAAACCTCGGCCCGTTTCCCTGGCAAACAAAAGTAAGTTATCCCGCTTCTGGAGGGCAGATTGCAGGAGCCACTTTTCACCATCAAACCAGCCCAACTTGGCACTGGTGCCACCTCTGGTCTGGGAACCATCCTGCGTATCGTGGATTCTAAGGAGCCAGCCGGCCACTCCCTGCCACAGGCCCCCAAACACAAACAACGGCGCTTTTCCCTGGATAACAAACTCGCCTGCCAACTTTTTGATGGCAGATTGCAGGAGCCACTTGGTACTATCAAATCAGCCCAACTTGGCACTGGTGCCACCATGGGTCTGGTCACCATCCTGCCTATCGTAGCTTTTCAGGAGCCAGGCGGTCACTCCCAGCCATAGGCCCTGAGACACAAACCTCGGCCCGTATCCCTGGCAAACAAAAGTAAGCTGCCCCGCTTCTGGATGGCAGATTGCAGGACGCACTTGGTACTATCAAACCAGCCCAACTTGGCACTGGTGCCACCTCTGGTCTGGGAACCATGCCGCGTATCGTGGATTCTAAGGAGCCAGCCGGCCACTCCCAGCCACAGGCCCCCAAACAGAAACAACGGCGCTTTTCCCTGGAAAACAAAACTCGCCTGCCAACATTTTCATGGCTTATTGCAGGAGCCACTTGGTACTATCAAATCAGCCCAACTTGGCACTGGTGCCACCATGGGTCTGGTCACCATCCTGCCTATCGTAGCTTTTCAGGAGCCAGCCGGTCACTCCCAGCCATAGGCCCCCAGACACAAACCTCGGCCCGTTTCCCTGGCAAACAAAAGTAAGCTACCCCGCTTCTGGATGGCAGATTGCAGGAACCACTTTGCACCATCAAACTAGCCCGACTTGGCACTGGTGCCACCTCTGGTCTGGGAACCATGCTGTGTATCGTGGATTCTAAGGAGCCATCCGTCCACTCCCAGACACAGGCCCCCAAACACAAACAACGGCGCTTTTCCCTGGAAAACAAAACTCGCCTGCCAACTTTTTGATGGCAGATTGCAGGAGCCACTTGGTACTATCAAACCAGCCCAACTTGGCACTGGTGCCACCATGGGTCTGGTCACCATCCTGCCTATCGTAGCTTTTCAGGAGCCAGCCGGTCACTCCCAGCCATAGGCCCCCAGACACAAACCTCGGCCCGTTTCCCTGGCAAACAAAAGTAAGCTGCCCCGCTTCTGGATGGCAGATTGCAGGACGCACTTGGTAGTATCAAACCAGCCCGACTTGGCACTGGTGCCACCTCTGGTCTGGGAACCATCCTGCGTATCGTGGATTCTAAGCAGCCAGCCGGCCACTCCCAGCCACAGGCCCCCAAACACAAACAACGGCGCTTTTCCCTGGAAAACAAAACTCGCCTGCCAACATTTTGATGGCAGATTGCAGGAGCCACTTGGTACTATCAAATCAGCCCAACTTGGCACTGGTGCCACCATGCGTTTGGTCACCATCCTGCCTATCGTAGCTTTTCAGGAGCCAGACGGTCACTCCCAGCTATAGGCCCCCAGACAAAAACCTCGGCCCGTTTCCCTGGCATACAAAAGTAAGCTGCCCCGCTTCTGGATGGCAGATTGCAGGAACAACTTGGTACTATCAAACCAGCCCGACTTGGCACTGGTGCCACCTCTGGTCTGGGAATCATCCTGCGTATCGTGGATTCTAAGGAGCCAGCCGGCCACTCCCAGCCACAGGCCCCCAAACACAAACAACGGCGCTTTTCCCTGGAAAACAAAACTCGCCTGCCAACATTTTGATGGCAGATTGCAGGAGCCACTTGGTACTATCAAACCAGCCCAACTTGGCACTGGTGCCACCATGGATCTGGTCACCATCCTGCCTATCGTAGCTTTTCAGGACCTAGCCGGTCACTCCAAGCCATAGGCGCCCAGACAAAAAGCTCGGCCCGTTTCCCTGGCAAACAAAGTAAGCTGCCCCGCTTCTGGATGGCAGATTGCAGGAACCACTTGGTACTATCAAACCAGCCCGACTTGGCACTGGTGCCACCTTGGGTCTGGGAACCATCCTGCGTATCGTGGATTCTAAGGAGCCAGCCGGTCACTCCCAGCCACAGGCCCCCAAACACAAACAACGGCGCTTTTCCCTGGAAAACAAAACTCGCCTGCCAATATTTTGATGGCAGATTGCAGGAGCCACTTGCTACTATCAAATCAGCCCAACTTGGCACTGGTGCCACCATGGGTCTGGTCACCATCCTGCCTATCGTAGCTTTTCAGGAGCCAGCCGGTCCCTCCCTGCCATAGGCCCCCAGAGAAAAACCTCGGCCCGTTTCCCTGGCAAACAAAAGTAAGCTACCCCGCTTCTGGATGGCAGATTGCAGGAGCCACTTTGCACCATCAAACTAGCCCGACTTGGCACTGGTGCCACCTCTGGTCTGGGAACCATCCTGCGTATCGTTCATTGTAAGGAGCCAGCCGGCCACTCCAGCCACAGGCCCCCAGACACAAACAACGGCGCTTTTCCCTGGAAAACAAAACTCGCCTGCCAACTTTTAGATGGCAGATTGCAGGAGCCACTTGGTACTGTCAAATCAGCCCAACTTGGCACTGGTGCCACCATGGGTCTGGTCACCATCGTGCCTATCGTAGCTTTTCAGGACCTAGCAGGTCACTCCCAGCCATAGGCGCCCAGACACAAAGCTCGGCCCGTTTCCCTGGCAAACAAAAGTAAGCTGCCCCGCTTCTGGATGGCAGATTTCCGGAGCCACTTGGTACTATCAAACCAGCCCGACTTGGCACTGGTGCCACCTCTGGTCTGGGAACCATGCTGCGTATCGTGGATTCTAAGGAGCCAGCCGTCCACTCCCAGCCACAGGCCCCCAAACACAAACAACGGCACTTTTCCCTGGAAAACAAAACTCGCCTGCCAACATTTTGATGGCAGATTGCAGGAGCCACTTGCTACTATCAAATCAGCCCATCTTGGCACTGGTGCCACCATGGGTCTGGTCACCATCCTGCCTATCGTAGGTGTTCAGGCGCCAGCCGGTCACTCCCAGCCATAGGCCCCCAGAGAAAAACCTCGGCCCGTTTCCCTGGCAAACAAAAGTAAGCTGCCCCGCTTCTGGATGGCAGATTGCAGGAGCCACTTTGCACCATCAAACCAGCCCAACTTGGCACTGGTGCCACCTCTGGTCTGGGAACCATGCTGTGTATCGTGGATTCCAATTAGCAAGCCGGCCACTCCCAGCCACAGGCCTCCAAACACAATCAACGGCGCTTTTCCCTGGAAAACAAAACTCGCCTGCCAACTTTTTGATGGCAGATTGCAGGAGCCACTTGGTACTATCAAATCAGCCCAACTTGGCACTGGTGCCACCATGGGTCTGGTCACCATCCTGCCTATCGTAGCTTTTCAGGACCTAGACGGTCACTCCCAGCCATAGGCCCCGTGACACAAAGCGCGGCCCGTTTCCCTGGCAAACAAAAGTAAGCTGCCCCGCTTCTGGATGGCAGATTGCAGGATCCACTAGGTATTATCAAACCAGCATGACTTGGCACTGGTGCCACCTCTGGTCTGGGAACCATCCTGCGTATCGTGGATTCTAAGCAGCCAGCCGGCCACTCCCAGCCACAGGCCCCCAAACACAAACAACGGCGCTTTTCCCTGGAAAACAAAACTCGCCTGCCAACATTTTGATGGCAGATTGCAGGAGCCACTTGGTACTATCAAACCAGCCCAACTTGGCACTGGTGCCACCATGGGTCTGGTCACCATCCTGCCTATCGTAGCTTTTCAGGAGCCAGCCGGTCCCTCCAAGCCATAGGCCCCCAGACAAAAACCTCGGCCCGTTTCCCTGGCAAAGAAAAATAAGCTACCCCGCTTTTGGATGGCACATTGCAGGAGCCACTTTGCACCATCAAACCAGCCCGACTTGGCACTGGTGCCACCTCTGGTCTGGGAACCATCCTGCGTATCGTGGATTCTAATTAGCCATCCGTCCACTCCCAGCCACAGGCCCCCAAACAAAAACAACGGCGCTTTTCCCTGGAAAACAAAACTCGCCTGCCAAATTTTGATGGCAGATTGCCGGAGCCACTGGGTACTATCAAACCAGCCCAACTTGACACTGGTGCCACCATGGGTCTGGTCACCATCCTGCCTATCGTAGCTTTTCAGGAGCCAGCCGGTCACTCCCAGCCATAGGCCCCCAGACAAAAAGCTCGGACTGTTTCCCTGGCAAACAAAAGTAAGTTATTCCGCTACTGGATGGCAGATTGCAGGAGCCACTTTTCACCATCAAACCAGCCTGACTTGGCACTGGTGCCACCTCTGGTCTGGGAACCATGCTGCGTATCGTGGATTCTAAGGAGCCAGCCGGCCACTCCCAGCCACAGGCCCTCAAACAAAAACAACGGCGCATTTCCCTGGATAACAAACTCGCCTGCCAACTTTTTGATGGCAGATTGCAGGAGCCACTTGGTACTATCAAACCAGCCCAACTTGGCACTGGTGCCACCATGGGTCTGGTCACCATCCTGCCTATCGTAGCTTTTCAGGAGCCAGCCGGTCACTCCCAGCCATAGGCCCCCAGACACAAACCTCGGCCCGTTTCCCTGGCAAACAAAAGTAAGCTACCCCGCTTCTGGATGGCAGATTGCAGGACGCACTTGGTACTATCAAACCAGCCCAACTTGGCACTGGTGCCACCTCTGGTCTGGGAACCATGCTGCGTATCGTGGATTCTAATTAGCCATCTGGCCACTCCCACCCACAGGCCCCCAAACAAAAACAACGGCGCTTTTCCCTGGAAAACAAACCTCGCCTGCCAAATTTTGATGGCAAATTGCCGGAGCCACTTGATACTATCAAACCAGCCCAACTTGACACTGGTGCCACCATGGGTCTGGTCACCATCCTGCCTATCGTAGCTTTTCAGGAGCCAGCCGGTCACTCCCAGCCATAGGCCCCCAGACAAAAACCTTGGCCCGTTTCCCTGCCAAACAAAAGTAAGTTATCCCGCTTCTGGATGGCAGATTTCAGGAGCCACTTTTCACCATCAAACCAGCCCGACTTGGCACTGGTGCCACCTCTGGTCTGGGAACCATCCTGCGTATCGTGGATTCTAAGGAGCCAGCCGGCCACTCCCAGCCACAGGCCCCCAAACACAAACCACAGCGCTTTTCCCTGGAAAACAAAACTCGCCTGCCAACTTTTTGATGGCAGATTGCAGGAGCCACTTGGTACTATCAAACCAGCCCAACTTGGCACTGGTGCCACCATGGATCTGGTCACCATCCTGCCTATCGTAGCTTTTCAGGACCTAGCCGGTCACTCCAAGCCATAGGCCCCCAGAGAAAAACCTCGGCCCGTTTCCCTGGCAAACAAAAGTAAGCTGCCCCGCTTCTGGATGGCAGATTGCAGGAACCACTTGGTACTATCAAACCAGCCCAACTTGGCACTGGTGCCACCTTGGGTCTGGGAACCATCCTGCGTATCGTGGATTCTAAGGAGCCAGCCGGTCACTCCCAGCCACAGGCCCCCAAACACAAACAACGGCGCTTTTCCCTGGAAAACAAAACTCGCCTGCCAACATTTTGATGGCAGATTGCAGGAGCCACTTGCTACTATCAAATCAGCCCAACTTGGCACTGGTGCCACCATGGGTCTGGTCACCATCCTGCCTATCGTAGCTTTTCAGGAGCCAGCCGGTCCCTCCCTGCCATAGGCCCCCAGAGAAAAACCTCGGCCCGTTTCCCTGGCAAACAAAAGTAAGCTACCCCGCTTCTGGATGGCAGATTGCAGGAGCCACTTTGCACCATCAAACTAGCCCGACTTGGCACTGGTGCCACCTCAGGTCTGGGAACCATCCTGCGTATCGTTCATTCTAACGAGCCAGCCGGCCACTCCAAGCCACAGGCCCCCAGACACAAACAACGGCGCTTTTCCCTGGAAAACAAAACTCGCCTGCCAACTTTTTGATGGCAGATTGCAGGAGCCACTTGGTACTATCAAATCAGACCAACTTGGCACTGGTGCCACCATGGGTCTGGTCACCATCCTGCCTATCGTAGCTTTTCAGGAGCCAGCCGGTCACTCGCAGCCATAGGCCCCCAGACACAAAACTCGGCCCGTTTCCCTGGCAAACAAAAGTAAGCTACCCCGCTTCTGGATGGCAGATTGCAGGACGCACTTGATAGTATCAAACCAGCCCGACTTGGCACTGGTGCCACCTCAGGTCTGGGAACCATGCTGCGTATCGTAGATTCTAATTAGCCATCTGGCCACTCCCAGCCATAGGCCCCCAGACAAAAACCTCGGCCCGTTTCCCTGGCAAACAAAAGTAAGTTATCCCGCTTCTGGATGGCAGATTGCAGGAGCCACTTTTCACCATCAAACCAGCCCAACTTGGCACTGGTGCCACCTGTGGTCTGGGAACCATCCTGCGTATCGTGGATTCTAAGGAGCCAGCCGGCCACTCCCTGCCACAGGCCCCCAAACACAAACAACGGCGCTTTTCCCTGGATAACAAACTCGCCTGCCAACTTTTTGATGGCAGATTGCAGGAGCCACTTGGTACTATCAAACCAGCCCAACTTGGCACTGGTGCCACCATGGGTCTGGTCACCATCCTGCCTATCGTAGCTTTTCAGGAGCCAGGCGGTCACTCCCAGCCATAGGCCCTGAGACACAAACCTCGGCCCGTATCCCTGGCAAACAAAAGTAAGCTGCCCCGCTTCTGGATGGCAGATTGCAGGACGCACTTGGTACTATCAAACCAGCCCAACTTGGCACTGGTGCCACCTCTGGTCTGGGAACCATGCCGCGTATCGTGGATTCTAAGGAGCCAGCCGGCCACTCCCAGCCACAGGCCCCCAAACAGAAACAATGGCGCTTTTCCCTGGAAAACAAAACTCGCCTGCCAACTTTTTCATGGCTGATTGCAGGAGCCACTTGGTACTATCAAATCAGCCCAACTTGGCACTGGTGCCACCATGGGTCTGGTCACCATCCTGCCTATCGTAGCTTTTCAGGAGCCAGCCGGTCACTCCCAGCCATAGGCCCCCAGACACAAACCTCGGCCCGTTTCCCTGGCAAACAAAAGTAAGCTACCCCGCTTCTGGATGGCAGATTGCAGGAACCACTTTGCACCATCAAACTAGCCCGACTTGGCACTGGTGCCACCTCTGGTCTGGGAACCATGCTGCGTATCGTGGATTCTAAGGAGCCATCCGTCCACTCCCAGACACAGGCCCCCAAACACAAACAACGGCGCTTTTCCCTGGAAAACAAAACTCGCCTGCCAACTTTTTGATGGCAGATTGCAGGAGCCACTTGGTACTATCAAACCAGCCCAACTTGGCACTGGTGCCACCATGGGTCTGGTCACCATCCTGCCTATCGTAGCTTTTCAGGGCCTAGCCGGTCACTCCAAGCCATAGGCGCCCAGACAAAAAGCTCGGCCCGTTTCCCTGGCAAACAAAGTAAGCTGCCCCGCTTCTGGATGGCAGATTGCAGGAACCACTTGGTACTATCAAACCAGCAAAACTTGGCACTGGTGCCACCTTGGGTCTGGGAACCATTCTGCGTATCGTGGATTCTAAGGAGCCAGCCGGTCACTCCCAGCCACAGGCCCCCAAACACAAACAACGGCGCTTTTCCCTGGAAAACAAAACTCGCCTGCCAATATTTTGATGGCAGATTGCAGGAGCCACTTGCTACTATCAAATCAGCCCAACTTGGCACTGGTGCCACCATGGGTCTGGTCACCATCCTGCCTATCGTAGCTTTTCAGGAGCCAGCCGGTCCCTCCCTGCCATAGGCCCCCAGAGAAAAACCTCGGCCCGTTTCCCTGGCAAACAAAAGTAAGCTACCCCGCTTCTGGATGGCAGATTGCAGGAGCCACTTTGCACCATCAAACTAGCCCGACTTGGCACTGGTGCCACCTCAGGTCTGGGAACCATCCTGCGTATCGTTCATTCTAACGAGCCAGCCGGCCACTCCAGCCACAGGCCCCCAGACACAAACAACGGCGCTTTTCCCTGGAAAACAAAACTCGCCTGCCAACTTTTAGATGGCAGATTGCAGGAGCCACTTGGTACTGTCAAATCAGCCCAACTTGGCACTGGTGCCACCATGGGTCTGGTCACCATCCTGCCTATCGTAGCTTTTCAGGACCTAGCAGGTCACTCCCAGCCATAGGCGCCCAGACACAAAGCTCGGCCCGTTTCCCTGGCAAACAAAAGTAAGCTGCCCCGCTTCTGGATGGCAGATTTCCGGAGCCACTTGGTACTATCAAACCAGCCCGACTTGGCACTGGTGCCACCTCTGGTCTGGGAACCATGCTGCGTATCGTGGATTCTAAGGAGCCATCCGTCCACTCCCAGCCACAGGCCCCCAAACACAAACAACGGCGCTTTTCCCTGGAAAACAAAACTCGCCTGCCAACATTTTGATGGCAGATTGCAGGAGCCACTTGCTACTATCAAATCAGCCCATCTTGGCACTGGTGCCAC
Source organism: Melospiza melodia melodia (assembly GCF_035770615.1). Classification (NCBI taxonomy): domain Eukaryota; kingdom Metazoa; phylum Chordata; class Aves; order Passeriformes; family Passerellidae; genus Melospiza; species Melospiza melodia. The sequence continues at coordinate 38,138,960 of NC_086195.1, read as the reverse complement.
CATGGGTCTGGTCACCATCCTGCCTATCGTAGGTGTTAAGGCGCCAGCCGGTCACTCCCAGCCATAGGCCCCCAGAGAAAAACCTCGGCCCGTTTCCCTGGCAAACAAAAGTAAGCTGCCCCGCTTCTGGATGGCAGATTGCAGGAGCCACTTTGCACCATCAAACCAGCCCAACTTGGCACTGGTGCCACCTCTGGTCTGGGAACCATGCTGTGTATCGTGGATTCCAATTAGCAAGCCGGCCACTCCCAGCCACAGGCCTCCAAACACAAACAACGGCGCTTTCCCCTGGAAAACATAACTCGCCTGCCAACTTTTTGATGGCAGATTGCAGGAGCCACTTGGTACTATCAAACCAGCCCAACTTGGCACTGGTGCCACCATGGGTCTGGTCACCATCCTGCCTATCGTAGCTTTTCAGGACCTAGACGGTCACTCCCAGCCATAGGCCCCGTGACAAAAAGCTCGGCCCGTTTCCCTGGCAAACAAAAGTAAGCTGTCCCGCTTCTGGATGGCAGATTGCAGGATCCACTAGGTATTATCAAACCAGCCCGACTTGGCACTGGTGCCACCTCTGGTCTGGGAACCATGCTGCGTATCGTGGATTCTAAGGAGCCAGCCGGCCACTCCCAGCCACAGGCCCCCAAACACAAACAACGGCGCATTTCCCTGGATAACAAACTCGCCTGCCAACTTTTTGATGGCAGATTGCAGGAGCCACTTGGTACTATCAAACCAGCCCAACTTGGCACTGGTGCCACCATGGGTCTGGTCACCATCCTGCCTATCGTAGCCTTTCAGGAGCCAGCCGGTCACTCCCAGCCATAGGCCCCCAGACACAAACCTCGGCCCGTTTCCCTGGCAAACAAAAGTAAGCTACCCCGCTTCTGGATGGCAGATTGCAGGACGCACTTGGTACTATCAAACCAGCCCAACTTGGCACTGGTGCCACCTGTGGTCTGGGAACCATCCTGCGTATCGTGGATTCTAATTAGCCATCTGGCCACTCCCACCCACAGGCCCCCAAACAAAAACAACGGCGCTTTTCCCTGGAAAACAAACCTCGCCTGCCAAATTTTGATGGCAGATTGCCGGAGCCACTTGGTACTATCAAACCAGCCCAACTTGACACTGGTGCCACCATGGGTCTGGTCACCATCCTGCCTATCGTAGCTTTTCAGGAGCCAGCCGGTCACTCCCAGCCATAGGCCCCCAGACAAAAACCTTGGCCCGTTTCCCTGCCAAACAAAAGTAAGTTATCCCGCTTCTGGATGGCAGATTGCAGGAGCCACTTTTCACCATCAAACCAGCCCGACTTGGCACTGGTGCCACCTCTGGTCTGGGAACCATCCTGCGTATCGTGGATTCTAAGGAGCCAGCCGGCCACTCCCAGCCACAGGCCCCCAAACACAAACCACAGCGCTTTTCCCTGGAAAACAAAACTCGCCTGCCAACTTTTTGATGGCAGATTGCAGGAGCCACTTGGTACTATCAAATCAGCCCAACTTGGCACTGGTGCCACCATGGATCTGGTCACCATCCTGCCTATCGTAGCTTTTCAGGACCTAGCCGGTCACTCCAAGCCATAGGCCCCCAGAGAAAAACCTCGGCCCGTTTCCCTGGCAAACAAAAGTAAGCTGCCCCGCTTCTGGATGGCAGATTGCAGGAACCACTTGGTACTATCAAACCAGCCCAACTTGGCACTGGTGCCACCTTGGGTCTGGGAACCATCCTGCGTATCGTGGATTCTAAGGAGCCAGCCGGTCACTCCCAGCCACAGGCCCCCAAACACAAACAACGGCGCTTTTCCCTGGAAAACAAAACTCGCCTGCCAACATTTTGATGGCAGATTGCAGGAGCCACTTGCTACTATCAAATCAGCCCAACTTGGCACTGGTGCCACCATGGGTCTGGTCACCATCCTGCCTATCGTAGCTTTTCAGGAGCCAGCCGGTCCCTCCCTGCCATAGGCCCCCAGAGAAAAACCTCGGCCCGTTTCCCTGGCAAACAAAAGTAAGCTACCCCGCTTCTGGATGGCAGATTGCAGGAGCCACTTTGCACCATCAAACTAGCCCGACTTGGCACTGGTGCCACCTCAGGTCTGGGAACCATCCTGCGTATCGTTCATTCTAACGAGCCAGCCGGCCACTCCAAGCCACAGGCCCCCAGACACAAACAACGGCGCTTTTCCCTGGAAAACAAAACTCGCCTGCCAACTTTTTGATGGCAGATTGCAGGAGCCACTTGGTACTATCAAATCAGACCAACTTGGCACTGGTGCCACCATGGGTCTGGTCACCATCCTGCCTATCGTAGCTTTTCAGGAGCCAGCCGGTCACTCGCAGCCATAGGCCCCCAGACACAAAACTCGGCCCGTTTCCCTGGCAAACAAAAGTAAGCTACCCCGCTTCTGGATGGCAGATTGCAGGACGCACTTGATAGTATCAAACCAGCCCGACTTGGCACTGGTGCCACCTCAGGTCTGGGAACCATGCTGCGTATCGTAGATTCTAATTAGCCATCTGGCCACTCCCAGCCATAGGCCCCCAGACAAAAACCTCGGCCCGTTTCCCTGGCAAACAAAAGTAAGTTATCCCGCTCCTGGATGGCAGATTGCAGGAGCCACTTTTCACCATCAAACCAGCCCAACTTGGCACTGGTGCCACCTGTGGTCTGGGAACCATCCTGCGTATCGTGGATTCTAAGGAGCCAGCCGGCCACTCCCTGCCACAGGCCCCCAAACACAAACAACGGCGCTTTTCCCTGGATAACAAACTCGCCTGCCAACTTTTTGATGGCAGATTGCAGGAGCCACTTGGTACTATCAAACCAGCCCAACTTGGCACTGGTGCCACCATGGGTCTGGTCACCATCCTGCCTATCGTAGCTTTTCAGGAGCCAGGCGGTCACTCCCAGCCATAGGCCCTGAGACACAAACCTCGGCCCGTATCCCTGGCAAACAAAAGTAAGCTGCCCCGCTTCTGGATGGCAGATTGCAGGACGCACTTGGTACTATCAAACCAGCCCAACTTGGCACTGGTGCCACCTCTGGTCTGGGAACCATGCCGCGTATCGTGGATTCTAAGGAGCCAGCCGGCCACTCCCAGCCACAGGCCCCCAAACAGAAACAATGGCGCTTTTCCCTGGAAAACAAAACTCGCCTGCCAACTTTTTCATGGCTGATTGCAGGAGCCACTTGGTACTATCAAATCAGCCCAACTTGGCACTGGTGCCACCATGGGTCTGGTCACCATCCTGCCTATCGTAGCTTTTCAGGAGCCAGCCGGTCACTCCAAGCCATAGGCCCCCAGACACAAACCTCGGCCCGTTTCCCTGGCAAACAAAAGTAAGCTACCCCGCTTCTGGATGGCAGATTGCAGGAACCACTTTGCACCATCAAACTAGCCCGACTTGGCACTGGTGCCACCTCTGGTCTGGGAACCATGCTGCGTATCGTGGATTCTAAGGAGCCATCCGTCCACTCCCAGACACAGGCCCCCAAACACAAACAACGGCGCTTTTCCCTGGAAAACAAAACTCGCCTGCCAACTTTTTGATGGCAGATTGCAGGAGCCACTTGGTACTATCAAACCAGCCCAACTTGGCACTGGTGCCACCATGGGTCTGGTCACCATCCTGCCTATCGTAGCTTTTCAGGAGCAAGCCGGTCACTCCCAGCCATAGGCCCCCAGACACAAACCTCGGCCCGTTTCCCTGGCAAACAAAAGTAAGCTGCCCCGCTTCTGGATGGCAGATTGCAGGACGCACTTGGTAGTATCAAACCAGCCCAACTTGGCACTGGTGCCACCTCTGGTCTGGGAACCATCCTGCGTATCGTGGATTCTAAGCAGCCAGCCGGCCACTCCCAGCCACAGGCCCCCAAACACAAACAACGGCGCTTTTCCCTGGAAAACAAAACTCGCCTGCCAACATTTTGATGGCAGATTGCAGGAGCCACTTGGTACTATCAAATCAGCCCAACTTGGCACTGGTGCCACCATGCGTTTGGTCACCATCCTGCCTATCGTAGCTTTTCAGGAGCCAGACGGTCACTCCCAGCTATAGGCCCCCAGACAAAAACCTCGGCCCGTTTCCCTGGCATACAAAAGTAAGCTGCCCCACTTCTGGATGGCAGATTGCAGGAACAACTTGGTACTATCAAACCAGCCCGACTTGGCACTGGTGCCACCTCTGGTCTGGGAACCATCCTGCGTATCGTGGATTCTAAGGAGCCAGCCGGCCACTCCCAGCCACAGGCCCCCAAACACAAACAACGGCGCTTTTCCCTGGAAAACAAAACTCGCCTGCCAACATTTTGATGGCAGATTGCAGGAGCCACTTGGTACTATCAAACCAGCCCAACTTGGCACTGGTGCCACCATGGATCTGGTCACCATCCTGCCTATCGTAGCTTTTCAGGGCCTAGCCGGTCACTCCAAGCCATAGGCGCCCAGACAAAAAGCTCGGCCCGTTTCCCTGGCAAACAAAGTAAGCTGCCCCGCTTCTGGATGGCAGATTGCAGGAACCACTTGGTACTATCAAACCAGCAAAACTTGGCACTGGTGCCACCTTGGGTCTGGGAACCATTCTGCGTATCGTGGATTCTAAGGAGCCAGCCGGTCACTCCCAGCCACAGGCCCCCAAACACAAACAACGGCGCTTTTCCCTGGAAAACAAAACTCGCCTGCCAATATTTTGATGGCAGATTGCAGGAGCCACTTGCTACTATCAAATCAGCCCAACTTGGCACTGGTGCCACCATGGGTCTGGTCACCATCCTGCCTATCGTAGCTTTTCAGGAGCCAGCCGGTCCCTCCCTGCCATAGGCCCCCAGAGAAAAACCTCGGCCCGTTTCCCTGGCAAACAAAAGTAAGCTACCCCGCTTCTGGATGGCAGATTGCAGGAGCCACTTTGCACCATCAAACTAGCCCGACTTGGCACTGGTGCCACCTCAGGTCTGGGAACCATCCTGCGTATCGTTCATTCTAACGAGCCAGCCGGCCACTCCAGCCACAGGCCCCCAGACACAAACAACGGCGCTTTTCCCTGGAAAACAAAACTCGCCTGCCAACTTTTAGATGGCAGATTGCAGGAGCCACTTGGTACTGTCAAATCAGCCCAACTTGGCACTGGTGCCACCATGGGTCTGGTCACCATCCTGCCTATCGTAGCTTTTCAGGACCTAGCAGGTCACTCCCAGCCATAGGCGCCCAGACACAAAGCTCGGCCCGTTTCCCTGGCAAACAAAAGTAAGCTGCCCCGCTTCTGGATGGCAGATTTCCGGAGCCACTTGGTACTATCAAACCAGCCCGACTTGGCACTGGTGCCACCTCTGGTCTGGGAACCATGCTGCGTATCGTGGATTCTAAGGAGCCATCCGTCCACTCCCAGCCACAGGCCCCCAAACACAAACAACGGCGCTTTTCCCTGGAAAACAAAACTCGCCTGCCAACATTTTGATGGCAGATTGCAGGAGCCACTTGCTACTATCAAATCAGCCCATCTTGGCACTGGTGCCACCATGGGTCTGGTCACCATCCTGCCTATCGTAGGTGTTAAGGCGCCAGCCGGTCACTCCCAGCCATAGGCCCCCAGAGAAAAACCTCGGCCCGTTTCCCTGGCAAACAAAAGTAAGCTGCCCCGCTTCTGGATGGCAGATTGCAGGAGCCACTTTGCACCATCAAACCAGCCCAACTTGGCACTGGTGCCACCTCTGGTCTGGGAACCATGCTGTGTATCGTGGATTCCAATTAGCAAGCCGGCCACTCCCAGCCACAGGCCTCCAAACACAAACAACGGCGCTTTCCCCTGGAAAACATAACTCGCCTGCCAACTTTTTGATGGCAGATTGCAGGAGCCACTTGGTACTATCAAACCAGCCCAACTTGGCACTGGTGCCACCATGGGTCTGGTCACCATCCTGCCTATCGTAGCTTTTCAGGACCTAGACGGTCACTCCCAGCCATAGGCCCCGTGACACAAAGCTCGGCCCGTTTCCCTGGCAAACAAAAGTAAGCTGTCCCGCTTCTGGATGGCAGATTGCAGGATCCACTAGGTATTATCAAACCAGCCCGACTTGGCACTGGTGCCACCTCTGGTCTGGGAACCATGCTGCGTATCGTGGATTCTAAGGAGCCAGCCGGCCACTCCCAGCCACAGGCCCCCAAACACAAACAACGGCGCATTTCCCTGGATAACAAACTCGCCTGCCAACTTTTTGATGGCAGATTGCAGGAGCCACTTGGTACTATCAAACCAGCCCAACTTGGCACTGGTGCCACCATGGGTCTGGTCACCATCCTGCCTATCGTAGCTTTTCAGGAGCCAGCCGGTCACTCCCAGCCATAGGCCCCGAGACACAAACCTCGGCCCGTTTCCCTGGCAAACAAAAGTAAGCTACCCCGCTTCTGGATGGCAGATTGCAGGACGCACTTGGTACTATCAAACCAGCCCAACTTGGCACTGGTGCCACCTCTGGTCTGGGAACCATGCTGCGTATCGTGGATTCTAAGGAGCCAGCCGGCCACTCCCAGCCACAGGCCCCCAAACAAATCAACGGCGCTTTTCCCTGGAAAACAAAACTCGCCTGCCAACATTTTGATGGCAGATTGCAGGAGCCACTTGGTACTATCAAATCAGCCCAACTTGGCACTGGTGCCACCATGGGTCTGGTTACCATCCTGCCTATCTTAGCTCTTCAGGAGCCAGCCGGTCACTCCCAGCCATAGGCCCCCAGACACAAACCTCGGCCCGTTTCCCTGGCAAACAAAAGTAAGCTGCCCCGCTTCTGGATGGCAGATTGCAGGAGCCACTTGGTACTATCAAACCAGCCCAACTTGGCACTGGTGCCACCTTGGGTCTGGGAACCATCCTGCGTATCGTGGATTCTAAGGAGCCAGCCGGCCACTCCCAGCCACAGGCCCCCAAACACAAACCACAGCGCTTTTCCCTGGAAAACAAAACCCGCCTGCCGACATTTTGATGGCAGATTGCAGGAGCCACTTGCTACTATCAAATCAGCCCAACTTGGCACTGGTGCCACCATGGGTCTGGTCACCATCCTGCCTATCGTAGCTTTTCAGGAGCCAGCCGGTCACTCCCAGTCATAGGCCCCCAGACACAAACCTCGGCCCGTTTCCCTGGCAAACAAAAGTAAGCTGCCCCGCTTCTGGATGGCAGATTGTAGGACGCACTTGGTACTATCAAACCAGCCCGACTTGGCACTGGTGCCACCTCTGGTCTGGGAACCATGGTGCGTATCGTGAATTCTAAGGAGCCAGCCGGCCACTCCCAGCCATAGGCACCCAAACACAAACAACGGCGCTTTTCCCTGGAAAACAAAACTCGCCTGCCAACTTTTTGATGGCAGATTGCAGGAGCCACTTGGTCCTATCAAACCAGCTCAACTTGGCACTGGTGCCACCATGGGTCTGCTCACCATCCTGCCTATCGTAGCTTTTCAGGAGCCAGACGGTCACTCGCAGCCATAGGCCCCCAGACAAAAACCTCGGCCCGTTTCCCTGGCAAACAAAAGTAAGCTGCCCCGCTTCTGCATGGCAGATTGCAGGAGCTATTTAGTACTATCAAACCAGCCCGACTTGGCACTGGTGCCACCATGGGTCTGGTCACCATCCTGCCTATCGTAGCTTTTCAGGAGCCAGCCGGTCACTCCCAGCCATAGGCCCCCAGACAAAAACCTCGGCCCGTTTCCCTGGCAAACAAAAGTAAGTTATCCCGCTTCTGGATGGCAGATTGCAGGAGCCACTTTTCACCATCAAACCAGCCCAACTTGGCACTGGTGCCACCTCTGGTCTGGGAACCATCCTGCGTATCGTGGATTCTAAGGAGCCAGCCGGCCACTCCCTGCCACAGGCCCCCAAACACAAACAACGGCGCTTTTCCCTGGATAACAAACTCGCCTGCCAACTTTTTGATGGCAGATTGCAGGAGCCACTTGGTACTATCAAACCAGCCCAACTTGGCACTGGTGCCACCATGGGTCTGGTCACCATCCTGCCTATCGTAGCTTTTCAGGAGCCAGGCGGTCACTCCCAGCCATAGGCCCTGAGACACAAACCTCGGCCCGTATCCCTGGCAAACAAAAGTAAGCTACCCAGCTTCTGGATGGCAGATTGCAGGAGCCACTTGGTACTATCAAACCAGCCCAACTTGGCACTGGTGCCACCTCTGGTCTGGGAACCATGCCGCGTATCGTGGATTCTAAGGAGCCAGCCGGCCACTCCCAGCCACAGGCCCCCAAACAGAAACAACGGCGCTTTTCCCTGGAAAACAAAACTCGCCTGCCAACTTTTTGATGGCAGATTGCAGGAGCCACTTGGTACTATCAAACCAGCCCGACTTGGCACTGGTGCCACCATGGGTCTGGTCACCATCCTGCCTATCGTGGATTCTAATTAGCCATCTGTCCACTCCCAGCCACAGGCCCCCAAACAAAAACAACGGCGCTTTTCCCTGGAAAACAAAACTCGTCTGCCAACTTTTTGATGGCAGATTGCAGGATCCACTTGGTACTATCAAACCAGCCCAACTTGGCACTGGTGCCACCTTGGGTCTGGGAACCATGCTGCGTATCGTGGATTATAAGGAGCCAGCCGGCCACTCCCAGCCACAGGCCCCCAAACACAAACCACAGCGCTTTTCCCTGGAAAACAAAATTCGCCGGCCAACTTTTTGATGGCAGATTGCAGGAGCCACTTGGTACTATCAAATCAGCCCAACTTGGCACTGGTGCCACCATGGGTCTGGTCACCATCCTGCTTATCGTAGCTTTTCAGGAGCCAGCCGGTCACTCCCAGCCATAGGCGCCCAGACACAATGCTCTGCCCTTTTCCCTGGCAAACCAAAGTAAGCTGCCCCGCTTCTGGATGGCAGATTGCAGGAACCACTTGGTACTATAAAACCAGCCCGACTTGGCACTGGTGCCACCTCTGGTCTGGGAACCATGCTGCGTATCGTGGATTCTAAGGAGCCAGCCGGCCACTCCCAGCCACAGGCCCCCAAAAAAAATCAACGGCGCTTTTCCCTGGAAAACAAAACTCGCCTGCCAAAATTTTGATGGCAGATTGCAGGAGACACTTGGTACTATCAAACCAGCCCAACTTGAAACTGGTGCCACCATGGGTCTGGTCACCATCCTGCCTATCTTAGCTTTTCAGGAGCCAGCCGGTCACTCCCAGCCATAGGCCCCCAGACACAAAGCTCGGCCCGTTTCCCTGGCAAACAAAAGTAAGCTGCCCCGCTTCTGGATGGCAGATTGCAGGAGCCACTTGGTACTATCAAACCAGCCCAACTTGGCACTTGTGCCACCTTGGGTCTGGGAACCATCCTGCGTATCGTGGATTCTAAGGAGCCAGCCGGTCACTCCCAGCCACAGGCCCCCAAACACAAACCACAGCGCTTTTCCCTGGAAAACAAACCCGCCTGCCGACATTTTGATGGCAGATTGCAGGAGCCACTTGCTGCTATCAAATCAGCCCAACTTGGCACTGGTGCCACCATGGGTCTGGTCACCATCCTGCCTATCGTAGCTCTTCAGGAGCCAGCCGGTCACTCCCAGTCATAGGCCCCCAGACACAAAGCTCGGCCCGTTTCCCTGGCAAACAAAAGTAAGCTGCCCCGCTTCTGGATGGCAGATTGTAGGACGCACTTGGTACTATCAAACCAGCCCGACTTGGCACTGGTGCCACCTCTGGTCTGGGAACTATGGTGCGTATCGTGGATTCTAAGGAGCCAGCCGGCCACTCCCAGCCATAGGCACCCAAACACAAACAACGGCGCTTTTCCCTGGAAAACAAAACTCGCCTGCCAACTTTTTGATGGCAGATTGCAGGAGCCACTTGGTACTATCAAACCAGCTCAACTTGGCACTGGTGCCACCATGGGTCTGCTCACCATCCTGCCTATCGTAGCTTTTCAGGAGCCAGCCGGTCACTCCAAGCCATAGGCCCCCAGACAAAAACCTCGGCCCGTTTCCCTGGCAAACAAAAGTAAGCTGCCCCGCTTCTGCATGGCAGATTGCAGGAGCTATTTAGTACTATCAAACCAGCCCGACTTGGCACTGGTGCCACCATGGGTCTGGTCACCATCCTGCCTATCGTAGCTTTTCAGGAGCCAGCCGGTCACTCCCAGCCATAGGCCCCCAGACAAAAACCTCGGCCCGTTTCCCTGGCAAACAAAAGTAAGTTATCCCGCTTCTGGATGGCAGATTGCAGGAGCCACTTTTCACCATCAAACCAGCCCAACTTGGCACTGGTGCCACCTCTGGTCTGGGAACCATCCTGCGTATCGTGGATTCTAAGGAGCCAGCCGGCCACTCCCTGCCACAGGCCCCCAAACACAAACAACGGCGCTTTTCCCTGGATAACAAACTCGCCTGCCAAATTTTGATGGCAGATTGCAGGAGCCACTTGGTACTATCAAACCAGCCCAACTTGGCACTGGTGCCACCATGGGTCTGGTCACCATCCTGCCTATCGTAGCTTTTCAGGAGCCAGGTGGTCACTCCCAGCCATAGGCCCTGAGACACAAACCTCGGCCCGTATCCCTGGCAAACAAAAGTAAGCTGCCCCGCTTCTGGATGGCAGATTGCAGGAGCCACTTGGTACTATCAAACCAGCCCAACTTGGCACTGGTGCCACCTCTGGTCTGGGAACCATGCCGCGTATCGTGGATTCTAAGGAGCCAGCCGGCCACTCCCAGCCACAGGCCCCCAAACAGAAACAACGGCGCTTTTCCCTGGAAAACAAAACTCGCCTGCCAACTTTTTCATGGCAGATTGCAGGAGCCACTTGGTACTATCAAATCAGCCCAACTTGGCACTGGTGCCACCATGGGTCTGGTCACCATCCTGCCTATCGTAGCTTTTCAGGAGCCAGCCGGTCACTCCCAGCCATAGGCCCCCAGACACAAACCTCGGCCCGTTTCCCTGGCAAACAAAAGTAAGCTACCCCGCTTCTGGATGGCAGATTGCAGGAACCACTTTGCACCATCAAACTAGCCCGACTTGGCACTGGTGCCACCTCTGGTCTGGGAACCATGCTGCGTATCGTGGATTCTAAGGAGCCATCCGTCCACTCCCAGACACAGGCCCCCAAACACAAACAACGGCGCTTTTCCCTGGAAAACAAAACTCGCCTGCCAACTTTTTGATGGCAGATTGCAGGAGCCACTTGGTACTATCAAACCAGCCCAACTTGGCACTGGTGCCACCATGGGTCTGGTCACCATCCTGCCTATCGTAGCTTTTCAGGAGCCAGCCGGTCACTCGCAGCCATAGGCCCCCAGACACAAACCTCGGCCCGTTTCCCTGGCAAACAAAAGTAAGCTGCCCCGCTTCTGGATGGCAGATTGCAGGACGCACTTGGTAGTATCAAACCAGCCCGACTTGGCACTGGTGCCACCTCTGGTCTGGGAACCATCCTGCGTATCGTGGATTCCTAGCAGCCAGCCGGCCACTCCCAGCCACAGGCCCCCAAACACAAACAACGGCGCTTTTCCCTGGAAAACAAAACTCGCCTGCCGACATTTTGATGGCAGATTGCAGGAGCCACTTGGTACTATCAAATCAGCCCAACTTGGCACTGGTGCCACCATGCGTTTGGTCACCATCCTGCCTATCGTAGCTTTTCAGGAGCCAGACGGTCACTCCCAGCTATAGGCCCCCAGACAAAAACCTCGGCCCGTTTCCCTGGCATACAAAAGTAAGCTGCCCCGCTTCTGGATGGCAGATTGCAGGAACAACTTGGTACTATCAAACCAGCCCGACTTGGCACTGGTGCCACCTCTGGTCTGGGAACCATCCTGCGTATCGTGGTTCTAAGGAGCCATCCGTCCACTCCCAGCCACAGGCCCCCAAACACAAACAACGGCGCTTTTCCCTGGAAAACAAAACTCGCCTGCCAACTTTTTGATGGCAGATTGCAGGAGCCACTTGGTACTATCAAACCAGCCCAACTTGGCACTGGTGCCACCATGGATCTGGTCACCATCCTGCCTATCGTAGCTTTTCAGGACCTAGCCGGTCACTCCAAGCCATAGGCGCCCAGACAAAAAGCTCGGCCCGTTTCCCTGGCAAACAAAGTAAGCTGCCCCGCTTCTGGATGGCAGATTGCAGGACGCACTTGGTACTATCAAACCAGCCCGACTTGGCACTGGTGCCGCCTTGGGTCTGGGAACCATCCTGCGTATCGTGGATTCTAAGGAGCCAGCCGGTCACTCCCAGCCACAGGCCCCCAAACACAAACCACAGCGCTTTTCCCTGGAAAACAAAACTCGCCTGCCAATATTTTGATGGCAGATTGCAGGAGCCACTTGGTACTATCAAATCAGCCCAACTTGGCACTGGTGCCACCATGGGTCTGGTCACCATCCTGCCTATCGTAGCTTTTCAGGAGCCAGCCGGTCCCTCCCTGCCATAGGCCCCCAGAGAAAAACTTTGGCCCGTTTCCCTGGCAAACAAAAGTAAGCTGCCCCGCTTCTGGATGGCAGATTGCAGGAGCCACTTTGCACCATCAAACTAGCCCGACTTGGCACTGGTGCCACCTCAGGTCTGGGAACCATCCTGCGTATCGTTCATTCTAAGGAGCCAGCCGGCCACTCCAGCCACAGGCCCCCAGACACAAACAACGGCGCTTTTCCCTGGAAAACAAAACTCGCCTGCCAACTTTTAGATGGCAGATTGCAGGAGCCACTTGGTACTGTCAAATCAGCCCAACTTGGCACTGGTGCCACCATGGGTCTGGTCACCATCCTGCCTATCGTAGCTTTTCAGGACCTAGCAGGTCACTCCCAGCCATAGGCGCCCAGACACAAAGCTCGGCCCGTTTCCCTGGCAAACAAAAGTAAGCTGCCCCGCTTCTGGATGGCAGATTTCCGGAGCCACTTGGTACTATCAAACCATCCCGACTTGGCACTGGTGCCACCTCTGGTCTGGGAACCATGCTGCGTATCGTTCATTCTAAGGAGCCATCCGTCCACTCCCACCCACAGGCCCCCAAACACAAACAACGGCGCTTTTCCCTGGAAAACAAAACTCGCCTGCCAACATTTTGATGGCAGATTGCAGGAGCCACTTGCTACTATCAAATCAGCCCATCTTGGCACTGGTGCCACCATGGGTCTGGTCACCATCCTGCCTATCGTAGGTGCTCAGGCGCCAGCCGGTCACTCCCAGCCATAGGCCCCCAGAGAAAAACCTCGGCCCGTTTCCCTGGCAAACAAAAGTAAGCTGCCCCGCTTCTGGATGGCAGATTGCAGGAGCCACTTTGCACCATCAAACCAGCCCAACTTGGCACTGGTGCCACCTCTGGTCTGGGAACCATGCTGTGTATCGTGGATTCCAATTAGCAAGCCGGCCACTCCCAGCCACAGGCCTCCAAACACAAACAACGGCGCTTTTCCCTGGAAAACAAAACTCGCCTGCCAACTTTTTGATGGCAGATTGCAGGAGCCACTTGGTACTATCAAACCAGCCCAACTTGGCACTGGTGCCACCATGGGTCTGGTCACCATCCTGCCTATCGTAGCTTTTCAGTACCTAGACGGTCACTCCCAGCCATAGGCCCCGTGACACAAAGCTCGGCCCGTTTCCCTGGCAAACAAAAGTAAGCTGTCCCGCTTCTGGATGGCAGATTGCAGGATCCACTAGGTATTATCAAACCAGCCCGACTTGGCACTGGTGCCACCTCTGGTCTGGGAACCATCCTGCGTATCGTGGATTCTAAGCAGCCAGCCGGCCACTCCCAGCCACAGGCCCCCAAACACAAACAACGGCGCTTTTCCCTGGAAAACAAAACTCGCCTGCCAACATTTTGATGGCAGATTGCAGGAGCCACTTGGTACTATCAAACCAGCCCAACTTGGCACTGGTGCCACCATGGGTCTGGTCACCATCCTGCCTATCGTAGCTTTTCAGGAGCCAGCCGGTCACTCCAAGCCATAGGCCCCCAGACACAAACCTCGGCCCGTTTCCCTGGCAAAGAAAAATAAGCTACCCCGCTTCTGGATGGCACATTGCAGGAGCCACTTTGCACCATCAAACCAGCCCGACTTGGCACTGGTGCCACCTCTGGTCTGGGAACCATCCTGCGTATCGTGGATTCTAATTAGCCATCCGTCCACTCCCAGCCACAGGCCCCCAAACAAAAACAACGGCGCTTTTCCCTGGAAAACAAAACTCGCCTGCCAAATTTTGATGGCAGATTGCCGGAGCCACTGGGTACTATCAAACCAGCCCAACTTGACACTGGTGCCACCATGGGTCTGGTCACCATCCTGCCTATCGTAGCTTTTCAGGAGCCAGCCGGTCACTCCCAGCCATAGGCCCCCAGACAAAAAGCTCGGACCGTTTCCCTGGCAAACAAAAGTAAGTTATTCCGCTACTGGATGGCAGATTGCAGGAGCCACTTTTCACCATCAAACCAGCCCGACTTGGCACTGGTGCCACCTCTGGTCTGGGAACCATGCTGCGTATCGTGGATTCTAAGCAGCCAGCCGGCCACTCCCAGCCACAGGCCCCCAAACAAAAACAACGGCGCATTTCCCTGGATAACAAACTCGCCTGCCAACTTTTTGATGGCAGATTGCAGGAGCCACTTGGTACTATCAAACCAGCCCAACTTGGCACTGGTGCCACCATGGGTCTGGTCACCATCCTGCCTATCGTAGCTTTTCAGGAGCCAGCCGGTCACTCCCAGCCATAGGCCCCGAGACACAAACCTCGGCCCGTTTCCCTGGCAAACAAAAGTAAGCTACCCCGCTTCTGGATGGCAGATTGCAGGACGCACTTGGTACTATCAAACCAGCCCAACTTGGCACTGGTGCCACCTTGGGTCTGGGAACCATCCTGCGTATCGTGGATTCTAAGGAGCCAGCCGGTCACTCCCAGCCACAGGCCCCCAAACAGAAACCACAGCGCTTTTCCCTGGAAAACAAAACCCGCCTGCCGACATTTTGATGGCAGATTGCAGGAGCCACTTGCTACTATCAAATCAGCCCAACTTGGCACTGGTGCCACCATGGGTCTGGTCACCATCCTGCCTATCGTAGCTTTTCAGGAGCCAGCCGGTCACTCCCAGCCATAGGCCCCCAGACACAAAGCTCGGCCCGTTTCCCTGGCAAACAAAAGTAAGCTGCCCCGCTTCTGCATGGCAGATTATAGGAGTTATTAAGTACTATCAAACGAGCCCGACTTGGCACTGGTGCCACCTCAGGTCTGGGAACCATCCTGCGTATCGTGGATTCTAAGGAGCCAGCCGGCCACTCCCAGCCATAGGCACCCAAACACAAACAACGGCGCTTTTCCCTGGAAAACAAAACTCGCCTGCCAACTTTTTGATGGCAGATTGCAGGAGCCACTTGGTACTATCAAACCAGCTCAACTTGGCACTGGTGCCACCATGGGTCTGCTCACCATCCTGCCTATCGTAGCTTTTCAGGAGCCAGACGGTCACTCGCAGCCATAGGCCCCCAGACAAAAACCTCGGCCTGTTTCCCTGGCAAACAAAAGTAAGCTGCCCCGCTTCTGCATGGCAGATTGCAGGAGCTATTTAGTACTATCAAACCAGCCCGACTTGGCACTGGTGCCACCTCAGGTCTGGGAACCATCCTGCGTATCGTGGATTCTAAGGAGCCAGCCGGCCACTCCCACGCACAGGCCCCCAAACACAAACAACGGCGCTTTTCCCTGGAAAACAAAACTCGCCTGCCAAATTTTGACGGCAGATTGCAGGAGCCACTTGGTACTATCAAATCAGCCCAACTTGAGACTGGTGCCACCATGGGTCTGGTCACCATCCTGCCTATCGTAGCTTTTCAGGAGCCAGCCGGTCACTCCCAGCCATAGGCCCCCAGACAAAAACCTCGGCCCGTTTCCCTGACAAACAAAAGTAAGTTATCCCGCTTCTGGATGGCAGATTCCAGGAGCCACTTGGTACTATCAAACCAGCCCGACTTGGCACTGGTGCCACCATGGGTCTGGTCACCATCCTGCGTATCGTGGATTCTAATTAGCCATCCGTCCACTCCCAGCCACAGGCCCCCAAACAAAAACAACGGCGCTTTTCCCTGGAAAACAAAACTCGTCTGCCAACTTTTTGATGGCAGATTGCCAGAGCCACTTGGTACTATCAAACCAGCCCAACTTGGCACTGGTGCCACCTTGGGTCTGGGAACCATGCTGCGTATCGTGGATTATAAGGATCCAGCCGGCCACTCCCAGCCACAGGCCCCCAAACACAAACCACAGCGCTTTTCCCTGGAAAACAAAACTCGCCTGCCAACTTTTTGATGGCAGATTGCAGGAGCCACTTGGTACTATCAAATCAGCCCAACTTGGCACTGGTGCCACCATGGGTCTGGTCACCACCCTGCTTATCGTAGCTTTTCAGGAGCCAGCCGGTCACTCCCAGCCATAGGCGCCCAGACACAATGCGCTGCCCTTTTCCCTGGCAAACCAAAGTAAGCTGCCCCGCTTCTGGATGGCAGATTGCAGGAACCACTTTGCACCATCAAATAGCCCGACTTGGAACTGGAGCCACCTCTGGTCTGGGAACCATCCTGCGTATCGTGGATTCTAAGCAGCCAGCCGGCCACTCCCAGCCACAGGCCCCCAAACACAAACAACGGCGCTTTTCCCTGGAAAACAAAACTCGCCTGCCAACATTTTGATGGCAGATTGCAGGAGCCACTTGGTACTATCAAACCAGCCCAACTTGGCACTGGTGCCACCATGGGTCTGGTCACCATCCTGCCTATCGTAGCTTTTCAGGAGCCAGCCGGTCACTCCAAGCCATAGGCCCCCAGACACAAACCTCGGCCCGTTTCCCTGGCAAAGAAAAATAAGCTACCCCGCTTCTGGATGGCACATTGCAGGAGCCACTTTGCACCATCAAACCAGCCCGACTTGGCACTGGTGCCACCTCTGGTCTGGGAACCATCCTGCGTATCGTGGATTCTAATTAGCCATCCGTCCACTCCCAGCCACAGGCCCCCAAACAAAAACAACGGCGCTTTTCCCTGGAAAACAAAACTCGCCTGCCAAATTTTGATGGCAGATTGCCGGAGCCACTGGGTACTATCAAACCAGCCCAACTTGACACTGGTGCCACCATGGGTCTGGTCACCATCCTGCCTATCGTAGCTTTTCAGGAGCCAGCCGGTCACTCCCAGCCATAGGCCCCCAGACAAAAAGCTCGGACCGTTTCCCTGGCAAACAAAAGTAAGTTATTCCGCTACTGGATGGCAGATTGCAGGAGCCACTTTTCACCATCAAACCAGCCCGACTTGGCACTGGTGCCACCTCTGGTCTGGGAACCATGCTGCGTATCGTGGATTCTAAGCAGCCAGCCGGCCACTCCCAGCCACAGGCCCCCAAACAAAAACAACGGCGCATTTCCCTGGATAACAAACTCGCCTGCCAACTTTTTGATGGCAGATTGCAGGAGCCACTTGGTACTATCAAACCAGCCCAACTTGGCACTGGTGCCACCATGGGTCTGGTCACCATCCTGCCTATCGTAGCTTTTCAGGAGCCAGCCGGTCACTCCCAGCCATAGGCCCCGAGACACAAACCTCGGCCCGTTTCCCTGGCAAACAAAAGTAAGCTACCCCGCTTCTGGATGGCAGATTGCAGGACGCACTTGGTACTATCAAACCAGCCCAACTTGGCACTGGTGCCACCTTGGGTCTGGGAACCATCCTGCGTATCGTGGATTCTAAGGAGCCAGCCGGTCACTCCCAGCCACAGGCCCCCAAACAGAAACCACAGCGCTTTTCCCTGGAAAACAAAACCCGCCTGCCGACATTTTGATGGCAGATTGCAGGAGCCACTTGCTACTATCAAATCAGCCCAACTTGGCACTGGTGCCACCATGGGTCTGGTCACCATCCTGCCTATCGTAGCTTTTCAGGAGCCAGCCGGTCACTCCCAGCCATAGGCCCCCAGACACAAAGCTCGGCCCGTTTCCCTGGCAAACAAAAGTAAGCTGCCCCGCTTCTGCATGGCAGATTATAGGAGTTATTAAGTACTATCAAACGAGCCCGACTTGGCACTGGTGCCACCTCAGGTCTGGGAACCATCCTGCGTATCGTGGATTCTAAGGAGCCAGCCGGCCACTCCCAGCCATAGGCACCCAAACACAAACAACGGCGCTTTTCCCTGGAAAACAAAACTCGCCTGCCAACTTTTTGATGGCAGATTGCAGGAGCCACTTGGTACTATCAAACCAGCTCAACTTGGCACTGGTGCCACCATGGGTCTGCTCACCATCCTGCCTATCGTAGCTTTTCAGGAGCCAGACGGTCACTCGCAGCCATAGGCCCCCAGACAAAAACCTCGGCCTGTTTCCCTGGCAAACAAAAGTAAGCTGCCCCGCTTCTGCATGGCAGATTGCAGGAGCTATTTAGTACTATCAAACCAGCCCGACTTGGCACTGGTGCCACCTCAGGTCTGGGAACCATCCTGCGTATCGTGGATTCTAAGGAGCCAGCCGGCCACTCCCACGCACAGGCCCCCAAACACAAACAACGGCGCTTTTCCCTGGAAAACAAAACTCGCCTGCCAAATTTTGACGGCAGATTGCAGGAGCCACTTGGTACTATCAAATCAGCCCAACTTGAGACTGGTGCCACCATGGGTCTGGTCACCATCCTGCCTATCGTAGCTTTTCAGGAGCCAGCCGGTCACTCCCAGCCATAGGCCCCCAGACAAAAACCTCGGCCCGTTTCCCTGACAAACAAAAGTAAGTTATCCCGCTTCTGGATGGCAGATTCCAGGAGCCACTTGGTACTATCAAACCAGCCCGACTTGGCACTGGTGCCACCATGGGTCTGGTCACCATCCTGCGTATCGTGGATTCTAATTAGCCATCCGTCCACTCCCAGCCACAGGCCCCCAAACAAAAACAACGGCGCTTTTCCCTGGAAAACAAAACTCGTCTGCCAACTTTTTGATGGCAGATTGCCAGAGCCACTTGGTACTATCAAACCAGCCCAACTTGGCACTGGTGCCACCTTGGGTCTGGGAACCATGCTGCGTATCGTGGATTATAAGGATCCAGCCGGCCACTCCCAGCCACAGGCCCCCAAACACAAACCACAGCGCTTTTCCCTGGAAAACAAAACTCGCCTGCCAACTTTTTGATGGCAGATTGCAGGAGCCACTTGGTACTATCAAATCAGCCCAACTTGGCACTGGTGCCACCATGGGTCTGGTCACCACCCTGCTTATCGTAGCTTTTCAGGAGCCAGCCGGTCACTCCCAGCCATAGGCGCCCAGACACAATGCTCTGCCCTTTTCCCTGGCAAACCAAAGTAAGCTGCCCCGCTTCTGGATGGCAGATTGCAGGAACCACTTTGCACCATCAAATAGCCCGACTTGGAACTGGAGCCACCTCTGGTCTGGGAACCATGCTGCGTATCGTGGATTCTAAGGAGCCAGCCGGCCACTCCCAGCCACAGGCCCCCAAACACAAACAATGGCGCTTTTCCCTGGAAAACAAAACTCGCCTGACAACTTTTTGATGGCAGATTGCAGGAGCCACTTGCTACTATCAAATCAGCCCAACTTGGCACTGGTGCCACCATGGGTCTGGTCACCATCCTGCCTATCGTAGCTTTTCAGGAGCCAGCCGGTCACTCCCAGCCATAGGCTCCCAGACCAAAACCTCGGCCCGTTTCCCTGGCAAACAAAAGTAAGCTGCCCCGCTTCTGGATGGCAGATTGCAGGAACCACTTGGTACTATAAAACCAGCCCGACTTGGCACTGGTGCCACCTCTGGTCTGGGAACCATGCTGCGTATCGTGGATTCTAAGGAGCCAGCCGGCCACTCCCAGCCAAAGGCCCCCAAACACAAACAACGGCGCTTTTCCCTGGAAAACAAAACTCGCCTGCCAACGTTTTGATGGCAGATTGCAGGAGCCACTTGGTACTATCAAACCAGCCCAACTTGGCACTGGTGCCACCATGGGTCTGGTCACCATCCTGCCTACCTTAGCTTTTCAGGACCTAGCCGGTCACTCCCAGCCATAGGCCCCCAGACACAAATCTCGACCCGTTTCCCTGGCAAACAAAAGCAAGCTGTCCCGCTTCTGGATGGCAGATTGTAGGACGCACTCGGTACTATCAAACCAGCCCGACTTGGCACTGGTGCCACCTCTGGTCTGGGAACCATCCTGCGTATCGTGGATTCTAAGGAGCCAGCCGGCCACTCCCAGACATAGGCACCCAAACACAAACAACGGCGCTTTTCCCTGGAAAACAAAACTCGCCTGACAACTTTTTGATGGCAGATTGCAGGAGCCACTTGGTGCTATCAAACCAGCCCAACTTGGCACTTGTGCCACCATGGGTCTGCTCACCATTCTGCCTATCGTAGCTTTTCAGGAGCCAGCCGCTCACTCCCAGCCATAGGCCCCCAGACAAAAAGCTCGGCCCGTTTCCCTGGCAAACAAAAGTAAGCTGCCCCGCTTCTGGATGGCAGATTGCAGGACGCACTTGGTACTATCAAACCAGCCCGACTTGGCACTGGTGCCACCTCAGGTCTGGGAACCATCCTGCGTAGCGTGGATTCTAAGGAGCCAGCCGGCCACTCCCAGCCACAGGCCCCCAAACACAAACAACGGCGCTTTTCCCTGGAAAACAAAACTCGCCTGCCGACATTTTGATGGCAGATTGCAGGAGCCACTTGGTACTATCAAACCAGCCCAACTTGGCACTGGTGCCACCATGGGTCTGGTCACCATCCTGCCTATCGTAGCTTTTC
Source organism: Melospiza melodia melodia (assembly GCF_035770615.1). Classification (NCBI taxonomy): domain Eukaryota; kingdom Metazoa; phylum Chordata; class Aves; order Passeriformes; family Passerellidae; genus Melospiza; species Melospiza melodia. The sequence continues at coordinate 38,118,180 of NC_086195.1, read as the reverse complement.
AGGAGCCAGCCGGTCACTCCCAGCCATAGGCCCCGAGACACAAACCTCGGCCCTTTTCCCTGGCAAACAAAAGTAATCTGCCCCGCTTCTGGATGGCAGATTGCAGGAGCCACTTTGCACCATCATACTAGCCCAACTTGGCACTGGTGCCACCTTGGGTCTGGGAACCATCCTGCGTATCGTGGATTCTAAGGAGCCAGCCGGCCACTCCCAGCCACAGGCCCCCAAACACAAACAACGGCGCTTTTCCCTGGAAAACAAAACTCGCCTGCCAAATTTTGACGACAGATTGCAGGAGCCACTTGGTACTATCAAATCAGCCCAACTTGGGACTGGTGCCACCATGGGTCTGGTCACCATCCTGCCTATCGTAGCTTTTCAGGAGCCAGCCGGTCACTCCCAGCCATAGGCCCCCAGACAAAAACCTCGGCCCGTTTCCCTGGCAAACAAAAGTAAGCTGCCCCGCTTCTGGATGGCAGATTGCAGGAACCACTTTGTACTATCAAACCAGCCCGACTTGGCACTGGTGCCACCTTGGGTCTGGATACCATGCTGCGTATCGTGGATTCTAAGGAGCCAGCCGGCCACTCCCAGCCACAGGCCCCCAAACACAAACAACGGCGCTTTTCCCTGGAAAACAAAACTCTCCTGCCAACTTTTTGATGGCAGATTGCAGGAGCCACTTGCTACTATCAAATCAGCCCAACTTGGCACTGGTGCCACCATGGGTCTGGTCACCATCCTGCCTATCGTAGCTTTTCAGGAGCCAGCCGGTCACTCGCAGCCATAGGGCCCCAGACAAAAAGCTCGGCCCGTTTCCCTGGCAAACAAAAGTAAGCTACCCCGCTTCTGGATGGCAGATTGCAGGAGCCACTTTGCACCATCAAACTAGCCCGTCTTGGCAGTGGTGCCACCTCTGGTCTGGGAACCATCCTGCGTATCGTGGATTTTAAGGAGCCAGTCGGCCACTCCCAGCCATACGCCTCCAAACACAAACAACGGTCCGTTTCCCTGGCAAAGAAAAGTAAGCTGCCCAGCTTCTGGATGTCAGATTGGAGGAACCACTTGTTGCCAAGTTGGGGTGGTTTGATAGTACAAAGTGGCTCCTGCAATCTTCCATCAAAAAGTTGGCAACGAGTTTTGTTTTCCAGGGAAAAGCGCCGTTGTTTGTGTTTGGGGGCCTGTGGCTGGGAGTGGCCAGCTGTCTCCTTAGAATCCACGATACGCAGGATGGGTCCCAGACCAGAGGTGGCACCAGTGCCAAGTCGGGCTGGTTTGATGGTGCAAAGTGACTCCTGCAATCTGCCATCCAGAAGCAGGGTAGCTTACTTTTGTTTGCCAGGGAAACGGGCAGAGCTTTGTGTCTGGGGGCCTATGGCTGGGAGTGACCGGCTGCCTCCTGAAAAGCTACGATAGGCAGGATGGTGACCAGACCCATGGTGGCACCAGTGCCAAGTTGGGCTGGTTTGATAGTACCAAGTGGCTCCTTCAATCTGCCATCAAAAAGTTGGCAGGTGAGTTTTGTTTTCCAGGGAAAAGCGCAGTTGTTTGTGTTTGGGGGCCTGTGGCTGGGAGTGGCCAGCTGGCTCCTTAGAATCCACGATACGCAGGATGGTTCCCAGACCAGAGGTGGCACCAGTGCCAAGTCGGGCTGGTTTGATGGTACAAAGTGGCTCCTGCAATCTGCCATCCAGAAGCGGGGTAGCTTACTTTTGTTTGCCAGGGAAACGGGCCGAGGTTTGTGTCTGGGGGCCTATGGCTGGGAGTGACCGGCTGGCGCCTGAAAAGCTACGATAGGCAGGATGGTGACCAGACCCATGGTGGCACCAGTGCCAAGTTGGGCTGGTTTGATAGTACCAAGTGGCTCCTGCAATCTGCCATCAAAAAGTTGGCAGGCCAGTTTTGTTTTCCAGGGAAAAGCGCCGTTGTTTGTGTTTGGAGGCCTGTGGCTGGGAGTGGCCGGCTGCCTCCTTTGAACCCAGGATACGCAGGATGGTTCCCAGAGCCAAGGTGGCGCCAGTGCCAAGTTGGGCTGGTTTGATAGTACCAAGCGGCTCCTGCAATCTGCCATCCAGAAGCGGGACAGCTTAATTTTGTTTCCCAGGGAAACGGGCCGAGGTATTTGTCTGGGGGCCTATGGCTGGGAGTGACTGGCTGGCTACTGAAAAGCTACGATAGGCAGGATGGTTACCAAACTCATGGTGGCACCAGTGCCAAGTTGGGCTGGTTTGATAATACTAAATAGCTCCTGCAATCTGCCATCCAGACGGGGGGCAGCGGATTTTTGTTTGCTGCAGAAAAGTTCCGTGGTTTTTTTTTGGGGGTATATGGCTGGACGCGGCCGGCTGGCTCCTTAAAAGATCGATACGCAGGATTGTTCCCTGACCCAAGGTGGCATCAGTGCCAAGTCGGGCTGTTTTCGTAGTACCAAGTGCGTCCTGCAATTTGCCATCCAGAAGAGGGGCAGTTGAGTTTTTTTTGCCAGAGAAAAGGGCCGTGGTATATGTTTGGGGGCATATGGTTGAGAGTGGCCGGCTGGCCCCTGAAAATCCACGATAGGCAGGATGGTTCCCAGAACCAAGGTGGCACCAGTGCCATGTTGGCCTGGTTTGATAGTACCATGTGGCTCCTGCAATCTGCCATCCAGAAGCGGGGCTGCTTACTTTTGTTTGCCAGGGAAACGGGCCGAGATATTTGTCTGGGGGCCTATGGCTGGGAGTGAGCGGCTGGCTCCTGAAAAGCTACGATAGGCAGGATGGTGACCAGACCCATGGTGGCACCAGTGCCAAGTTGGGCTGGTTTGATAGTACCAAGTGGCTCCTGCAATCTGCCATCAAAAAGTTGTCAGGCGAGTTTTGTTTTCCAGGGAAAAGCGCCGTTGTTCTTGTTTAGAGGCCTGTGGCTGGGAGTGGCCGGCTGCCTCCTTTGAACCCAGGATACGCAGGATGGTTCCCAGACCCAAGGTGGCACCAGTGCCAAGTTGGGCTGGTTTGATAGTACCAAGTGGCTCCTGCAATCTGCCATCCAGAAGCGGGACAGCTTACCTTTGTTTCCCAGGGAAACGGGCCGAGGTATTTGTCTGGGGGCCTATGGCTGGGAGTGACCAGTTGGCTACTGAAAAGCTACGATAGGCAGGATGGTTACCAGACTCATGGTGGCACCAGTGCCAAGTCGGGCTGGTTTGATAATACTAAATAGCTCCTGAAATCTGCCATTCAGACGCGGGGCAGCGGATTTTTGTTTGCTGGAGAAAAGTTCCGTGGTTTTTTTTTGGGGGTATATGGCTGGACGTGGCCGGCTGGCTCCTTAAAAAGATCGATACGCAGGATTGTTCCCTGACCCAAGGTGGCATCACTGCCAAGTCGGGCTGTTTTCGTAGTACCAAGTGCGTCCTGCAATTTGCCATCCAGAAGAGGGGCAGTTGAGTTTTGTTTGCCAGAGCAAAGGGCCGTGGTATGTGTTTGGGGGCATATGGCTGAGAGTGGCCGGCTGGCCCCTGAAAATCCACGATAGGCAGGATGGTTCCCAGAGCCAAGGTAGCACCAGTGCCATGTTGGCCTGGTTTGATAGTACCATGTGGCTCCTGCAATCTGCCATCCAGAAGCGGGGCAGCTTACTTTTGTTTGCCAGGGAAACGGGCCGAGATATTTGTCTGGGGGCCTATGGCTGGGAGTGACCGGCTGGCTCCTGCAGTGCTACAATAGGCAGGATGGTTCCCAGACCCATAGTGGCACCAGTGCCAAGTTGGGATGATTTGATAGTACCAAGTGGCTCCTGCAATCTGCCATCAAAAATTTGGCAGGCGAGTTTTGTTTTCCAGGGAAAAGCGCCGTTGTTTAGAGGCCTGTGGCTGGGAGTGGCCGCCTGTCCTCGTAGAATCTACGTTACGCAGCATGGTTCCCAGAGCCAAGGTGGCACCAGGGCCAAGTCGGGCAGGTTTGATAGTACCAAATGCATCCTGCAATCTGCCATCCAAAAGCGGGGCAGTTTACTTTTGTTTGCCAGGGAAACGGGCCGAGGTTTTTGTCTGGGGGCCTATGGCAGGGAGTGACCGTCTGGCTCCTGAAAAGCTACGATAGGCAGGATGTTTACCAGACCCATGGTGGCACCAGTGCCAAGTTGGCTGATTTGATAGTACCAAGTGGCTCCTGCAATCTGCCATCCAGAATCGGGGCAGCTTACTTTTGTTTTCCAGGGAAACGGGCCGAGGTTTGTGTCTGGGGGTCTATGGCTGGGAGTGACCGGCTGGCTCCTGAAAAGCTACGATAGGCAGGATGGTGACCAGACCCATGGTGGCACCAGTGCCAAGTTGGGCTGGTTTTATAGCACCAAGTGGCTCCTGCAATCTGCCATCAAAATGTTGGCAGGCGATTTTTGTTTTCCAGGGAAAAGCGCCGTTGTTTGTGTTTGGGCGCCTGTGGCTCAGAGTGGCCGGGTGGCTGCTTAGAATCCACGATAAGCCGGATGGTTCCCAGACCCAAGGCGGCACCAGTGCCAAGTCGGGCTGGTTTGACACTACCACGTGGCTCCTGCAATCTGCCATCCAGAATCGGGGCAGCTTAATTTTGTTTGCCAGGGAAACGGTCCGAGGTTTGTGTCTGGGGGCCTATGGCTGGGAGTGACCGGCTGGCTCCTGAAATGCTACAATAGGCAGGATGGTTCCCAGACCCATAGTGGCACCAGTGCCAAGTTGGGATGATTTGACAGTACCAAGTGGCTCCTGCAATCTGCCATCAAAAAGCTGGCAGGCGAGTTTTGTTTTCCAGGGAAAAGCGCCGTTGTTTGTGTTTGGGGGCCTGTGGCTGGGAGTGGCCGGCTGGCTCCTTAGAATCCACGATATGCAGGATTGTTCCCAGACCCAAGGTGGCACCAGTGCCAAGTCGGGCTGGTTTGATGGTGCAAAGTGGCTCCTGCAATCTGCCATCCAGACGCGGGGCAGCGGATTTTTGTTTCCATGAGAAATGGTCCGTGGTTTGTTTTTGGGGGTATATGGCTGGGCCTGGCCGGCTGGCTCCTTAAAAAGCTCGATATGCAGGATGGTTCCCTGACACAAGGTGGCACCAGTGCCACGTTGGGCGGTTTTCGTAGTACAAAGTGCGTCCTAAAATTTGCCATCCAGAAGAGGGGCAGTTGAGTTTTGTTTGCCAGAGAAAAGGGCCGTGGTTTGTTTTTGGGGGCATATGGCTGATAGTGGCCGGCTGGCCCCTGAAAATCCACAATAAGCAGGATGGTTCCCACACCAGAGGTGTCACCAGTGCCAAGTCGGGGTGGTTTGATAGTACTAAATAGCTCCTGCAATCTGCCATGCAGAAGCGGGGCAGCTTACTTTTGTTTCCCAGGGAAACGGGCCGAGGTTTGTGTCTGGGGGCCTATGGCTGCGAGTGACCGGCTGGCTCCTGAAAAGCTACGATAGGCAGGATGGTGACCAGACCCATGGTGGCACCAGTGCCAAGTTGGGCTGGTTTGATAGTACCAAGTGGCTCTGGCAATCTGCCATCAAAAAGTTGGCAGGCGAGTTTTGTTTTCCAGGGAAAAGCGCAGTTGTTTGTGTTTGGGGGCCTGTGGCTGGGAGTGGCTAGCTGGCTCCTTAGAACCCACGATACGCAGGATGGTTCCCAGACCAGAGGTGGCACCAGTGCCAAGTTGGGCTGGTTTGATGGTGCAAAGTGGCTCCTGCAATCTGCCATCCAGAAGCGGGGTAGCTTACTTTTGTTTGCCAGGGAAACGGGCCGAAATATTTGTCTAGGGGCCTCTGGCTGGGGGTGACTGGGTGGCACCTGAAAAGCTACGATAGGCAGGATGGTGACCAGACCCATGGTGGCACCAGTGCCAAGTTCGGCTGATTTGATAAAACCAAGTGGCTCCTGCAATCTGCCATCAAATGTTTGGCAGGCGAGTTTTGTTTTCCAGGGAAAAGCACCGTTGTGTGTGTTTTGGGGCCTGTGGCTGGGAGTGGCCAGCTGGCTCCTTAGAATCCACGATACGCAGGATGGTTCCCAGACCCAAGGTGGCACCAGTGCCAAGTCGGGCTGGTTTGATAGTACCAAGTGGTTCCTGCAATCTGCCATCCAGAAGCGGGGCAGCTGAATTTTGTTTGCCAGAGAAAAAGGCTGTTGTTTGTGTTTCGGGGCCTGTGGCTGGCAGTGGACGGCTGGCTCCTGAAAATCCATGATACGCAGCATGGTTCCCAGACCCAAGGTGGCACCAGTGCCAAGTAGGGCTGGTTTCATAGTACCCAGTGGCTCCTGCAATCTCCCATCAGGAAGAGGGGCAGTTGAGTTTTGTTTTCCAGAGAAAAGGGCCGTGGTTTGTGTTTGGGGCCTATGGCTGAGAGTGACCGGCTGGCCCCTGAAAATCCACGATAGGAAGGATGGTTCCCAGATCCAAGGTGGCAGCAGTGCCATGTTGTGCTGGTGTGATAGTCCCAAGTGGCTCCTGCAATCTGCCATCCAGAAGCGGGGCAGCTGAATTTTGTTTGCCAGAGAAAAATGCTGTGGTTTGTGTTTGGGGGCCTGTGGCTCGGAGTGGCCGGCTGGCTCCTGAAAATCCATGATACGCAGCATGGTTCCCAGACCCAAGGTGGCACCAGTGCCAAGTGGGGCTGGTTTCACAGTGTCAAGTGCCTCCTGCAATCTCCCATCCAGAAGCGGGGCAGCTGAGTTTTGTTTGCCTGTGAAACGGGCCGTTGTTTTTGATTGGGGTCTGTGGCCGAGAGTGTTCGGCTGGCTCCTGACAACCCACAATACGCAGGATGTTTCCCAGACCCAAGGTGGCACCAGTGCCAAGTCGGGCTGGTTTGATAGTACCATGTGGCTCCTGCAATCTGCCATCCAGAAGCGGTGCAGTTGAGTGTTGTTTGCCAGAGAAAAGGGCCGTGGGTTTTGTTTGGGGGCATATGGCTGGGAGTGGCCGGCTGTCTCATTATAAAGATCGATACGCAGGATGGTTCCCAGACCCAAGGTGGCACCAGTGCCAAGTAGGGCTGTTTTTATAGTACCAAGTGCGTCCTGCAATTTGCCATCCAGAAGAGGGGCAGTTGAGTTTTGTTTGCCAGAGAATAGCGCCGTTGTTTGTGTTTGGGGGCTTGTGGCTGGGAGTGGCCGACTGGCGCCTTAGAATCTGTGTTACGCAGCATGGTTCCCAGACCAGAGGTGGCACCAGTGCCAAGTTGGGCTGGTTTGATAGTACCATGTGGCTCCTGCAATCTGCCATCCAGAAGCGGGGCAGCTTACTTTTGTTTGCCAGTGAAACGGGCCGAGGTTTGTGACTTGGGACCTATGGCTGGGAGTGGCCGTCTGGCTCCTTTGAACCCACGATACGCAGGATGGTTCCCAGACCCAAGGTGGCACCAGTGCCAAGTCGGGCTGGTTTGATACTACCAAGTGCGTCCTGCAATCTGCCATCCAGAAGCGGGGCAGCTTAATTTTGCTTGCCAGGGAATCGGGCCGTGGGTTTTGTATGGGGGCCTATGGCTGAGAGTGGCCGGCTGGCTCCTGAAAATCCACGCTAGGCAGCATGGTTCCCAGATGCAAGCTGGCACCAGTGCCAAGTCGGGCTGGTTTGATGGTGCAAAGTGGCTCCTGCAATCTGCCATCCAGAAGCGGGGCAGCTGATTTTTGTTTGCCAGAGAAAAATTCCGTGGATTGTTTTTGGGGGCATATTGCTGGGAGTGGCCGGCTGGCTCCTTAAAATGCTCGATACGCATGATGGTTCCCAGGCCCAAGGTGTCACCACTACCAAGTCGGCCTGCGGTTTTAGTATCAAGTTCATCCTGCAATTTGCCATCCAGAAGAGGGGCAGTTGAGTTTTGTTGGCCAGAGAAACGGGCCGAGGTTTCTGTTTGGGGACATATGGCTGAGAGTGGCCGGGTGGCCCCTGAATATCCACGATACACAGCATGGTTCCCAGATCCAAGGTGGCACCAGTGCCAAGTTGGGCTGGTTTGATAGTACCAAGTGTCTCCTGCAATCTGCCATCCAGAAGCGGGGCAGCTTACTTTTGTTTGCCAGAGAAATAGGCCTAGGTTTTTGTCTGGGGGCCTGTGGCTAGGAGTGGCCGGCTGGCTCCTAAGAATCCACGATACGCAGGATGTTTCCCAGACCCAAGGTGGCACCAGTGCCAAGTTGGGCTGGTTTGATAGTACCAAGTGGCTCCTGCAAACTCCATCAAAATGTTGGCAGACGTGTTTTGTTTTCCAGGGAACAGCGCCGTTGATTTTGTTTGGGGGCCTGTGGCTGGGAGTGGCCGGCTGGCTCCTTAGAATCCACGATACGCAGGATGGTTCCCAGACCCAAGGTGGCACCAGTGCCAAGTCGGGCTGGTTTGATTACACCAAATGGCTCCTGCAATCTGCCATCCAGAAGTGAGGCAGCTGAGTTTGGTTTGCCAGAATAAAGGGCCGTGGTTTTTGTTGGGGGCCTGTGGCTGGGAGTAGCCGGCTGGCTCCTTAAAATCCACGATAGGCTGGATGGTTCCCAGACCCAAGGTGGCACCAGTGCCAAGTCGGGCTGGTTTGATAGTACCAAGTGGCTCCTGCAATCTGCCATCCAGAAGCGGTGCAGTTGAGTTTTGTTTGCCAGAGAAAAGGGCCGTGGGTTGTGTTTGGGGGCATATGGCTGGGAGTGGCCGGCTGTCTCATTAAAAAGACCGATACGCAGGATGGTTCCCAGACCCAAGGTGGCACCAGTGCCAAGTAGGGCTGTTTTTATAGTACCAAGTGCGTCCTGCAATTTGCCATCCAGAAGAGGGGCAGTGGAGTTTTGTTTGCCAGAGAATAGCGCCGTTGTTTGTGTTTGGGGGCTTGTGACTGGGAGTGGCCGACTGGCGCCTTAGAATCTGTGTTACGCAGCATGGTTCCCAGACCAGAGGTGGCACCAGTGCCAAGTTGGGCTGGTTTGATAGTACCAAGTGGCTCCTGCAATCTGCCATCAAAAAGTTGTCAGGCGAGTTTTGTTTTCCAGGGAAAAGCGCCGTTGTTTGTATTTGGGGGCCTGTGGCTGGGAGTGGCCGGCTGGCTCCTTTGAACCCACGATACGCAGGATGGTTCCCAGACCCAAGGTGGCACCAGTGCCAAGTCGGGCTGGTTTGATACTACCAAGTGCGTCCTGCAATCTGCCATCCAGAAGCGGGGCAGCTTAATTTTGTTTGCCAGGGAAACGGGCCGTGGGTTTTGTTTGGGGGCCTATGGCTGAGAGTGGCCGGCTGGCTCCTGAAAATCCACGCTAGGCAGCATGCTTCCCAGATGCAAGGTGGCACCAGTGCCAAGTCGGGCTGGTTTGATGGTGCAAAGTGGCTCCTGCAATCTGCCATCCAGAAGCGGGGCAGCTGATTTTTGTTTGCCAGAGAAAAATTCCGTGGATTGTTTTTGGGGGCATATTGCTGGGAGTGGCCGGCTGGCTCCTTAAAATGCTCGATACGCATGATGGTTCCCAGGTCCAAGGTGTCACCACTACCAAGTCGGCCTGCGGTTTTAGTATCAAGTTCATCCTGCAATTTGCCATCCAGAAGAGGGGCAGTTGAGTTTTGTTTGCCAGAGAACAGGGCCGAGGTTTCTGTTTGGGGATATATGGCTGAGAGTGGCCGGCTGGCCCCTGAATATCCACGATACACAGCATGGTTCCCAGATCCAAGGTGGCACCAGTGCCAAGTTGGGCTGGTTTGATAGTCCCAAGTGTCTCCTGCAATCTGCCATCCAGAAGCGGGGCAGCTTACTTTTGTTTGCCAGAGAAATAGGCCTAGGTTTTTGTTTGGGGGCCTGTGGCTAGGAGTGGCCGGCTGGCTCCTAAGAATCCACGATACGCAGGATGTTTCCCAGACCCAAGGTGGCACCAGTGCCAAGTCGGGCTGGTTTGATAGTCCCAAGTGGCTCCTGCAAACTGCCATCCAGAAGCGGGGCCGCTGAGTTTTGTTTGCCAGGGAAATGGGCCGTTGTTTGTGTTTGGGGGCCTGTGGCTGGGAGTGTTCGGCTGGTTCCTGAATATGTACGATACGCAGGATTGTTCCCAGACCCAAGGTGGCACCAGTGCCAAGTCGGGCTGGTTTGATGGTGCAAAGTGGCTCCTGCAATCTGCCATCCAGACGCGGGGCAGCGGATTTTTTTTTCCATGAGAAATGGTCCGTGGTTTGTTTTTGGGGGTATATGGCTGGGGCTGGCCGGCTGGCTCCTTAAAAAGCTCGATATGCAGGATGGTTCCCTGACACAAGGTGGCACCAGTGCCACAACGGGCGGTTTTCGTAGTACAAAGTGCGTCCTAAAATTTGCCATCCAGAAGAGGGGCAGTTGAGTTTTGTTTGCCAGAGAAAAGGTCCGTGGTTTGTTTTTGGGGGCATATGGCTGAGAGTGGCTGGCTGGCCCCTGAAAATCCACGATACACAGGATGGTTCCCAGATCCAAGGTGGCACCTGTGCCAAGTCGGGCTGATTTGATAGTACTAAGTAGCTCCTGCAATCTGCCATCCAGAAGCGGGGCAGCTTACTTTTGTTTGCCAGGTAAACGGGCCGAGGTTTGTGTTTGGGTGCCTATGGCTGAGAGTGACCGGCTGGCTCCTGAAAAGCTACAATAGGCAGGATGGTGACCAGACCCATGGTGGCACCAGTGCCAAGTTGGGCTGGTTTGATAGTACCAAGTGGTTCCTGCAATCTGCCATCCAGAAGCAGGGCAGCTGAGTTTTGTTTGCCAGAGAAAAGGGCCTTGGTTTGTGTTTTTGGGGGCATATGGCTGGGTGTGGCCAGCTGGCTCCTTAAAATGCACGATATGCAACATGGCTCCCAGACCCAAGGTGGCACCAGTGCCAAGTTGGGCTGGTTTGATAGTATCAAGTGGCTCCTGCAATCTTCCATGATCACGTGGAGAAATACTTTCTGGTTTCAGCCTCATGCTCTTTCTTCTCTCCCTCAACTTCTCTATCACCTCTCATCTGGTTCACATGCGCTGTCTTCAAGGTCCACAGGCTACTTTTCACAGAATCTTCTGGCCTGATGAAGTAAGAATGATGAATAGAACAGAGCTGGGATCTATTTTCCAGTTTGGATAAAATGCATTCTGCACACAAATCCAAGGAGAACGGGCTGCCCCGATGCCCAGAAAATCTTTCACTCCTGCTAGTGTTCTACGTCAACCGCAACTTAGTCTGAAAGAAAAGCTTTTTCTCTGAGAGCATCTGAGAGGTTTGCATGAAGCACTGATATCTGACATATGCAATTTTGAATAGGAGAGGAAAAAGAAAATGGCAAGGAGTTTTTAATTTTAGTGGTTTCAATTTTAATTTCCGTGCACTTTTTCAAAACTTGTCAGCTCAAATGCCCATCAACATCTTTTAGTCATCTGTAAGTCAGTATTCATATAAAATGTGCTTCAAATCCAAAGAATTTCAAATTTGCACTCCAAGCTTCTATGCCTAGATTTATGATTTCCTACACATATTAGATGAAAGGAAGGCCTTTTTTACTGTGGGAGTGCTGGAACACTGGAACAGGTTGCCCAGAGAAGTTGTGGGTGTCCCATCCCTGAAAGTATTCAAGGTCACCTTGGACGGGGCTTGGAGCAGCAACAAAGGAGAAGCTTGATGGTAGAGAAACAAAGTCGGACTATAGAAGAAACTCGGATTGAAGTATAGGATCAAGTTTTCTCTCAGCTCTTGGGGTAAATTCAAAGTTGTACAAAATGACATTTATCTGTGCTATTCACTACTGTAACAGAAAGTTTCATGAAAACTGTACAGAAGATAGTAAATTTTAAAAGAGATAAGAATTACAGCATAAAATCCATGGGATAGGTTACAACATGAGACACTCTCTAAGAGAAAATCTCTTTGTTTCAGCACTTCATCGGGGTAAGATTTCATGAAGTGCCAAAGAAGGCGGCAAAATATCATTCGGGACATTATTTACTGGAATTCAGCCTGGCCATTAGTAGGAACTGCCTTTGAACATATCATGTAGATATACCACACACACTTTCCCTTCACTGAAAAATTACTGTTTACAACAAATAAGCAATTGACGATCAAAATTGATTGAAAGCATCTTAAACATGTCAAGTATTTCATTGTAGATGATCTGTGATCCAAATGCTTCTTCCACCTTCGAGAGGGACAGAAGAATTCTTCCATATCATGATGGTTTAAAATTGTATCAACCAATGTTTTCTGCTGAAAAGATATCATCTATTTTTTTCTATTTTTGGAAGAAAATATTCCTAGACATACAACAGGTGAGAACTAAGTAATTTTAAAGAAACAAATGAAATGAAAATATTCTGTAAATAGAATGAAATGAAAAGCTGTGTTTTAAATAGGAGCTAAATATTAAACAGAATTTTTGTACCAGGCATTTGAATTACTGCACCAGCTCTTTTGCCCATCAAGAGAGGCATTTAGCATTTCAGTCTTTTCCAAGGTGTTCATGATCTGCTATGCTGATCTCTGTGTGTGCCTAGGTGTGTGTGGAGGGGGGGGCATATGAAGGGGAGTGTGTATGTTTGCTTTACAATTGTTGTGGCAGATTCATGCCTCAGCTCCACATTTTGTTTTAAAAAGGTCACACCGAGTGGATATGAAGTTTACTATCAACAAGAGATCGATTCCCAAATCATCCATTTGACTCTCCCTTATAAATCATGTGCTTTGTTGCATATTTTATCAAATATACTTTCAAGCCAGATGGAGGAAGGAGGATGTGGGAATCCCTCCACCATCTTGCAACTTTTATGTAAGTAGGTTTTCAAGAAAATCATCATTTCTCTTTTAAATATGTCTGGAACAGGCATGATGGTAGTGTCAACCTGTTGGAGTTTTTGTTGCTGGAAGAAGTTGTACAAAAGGATTGGTTTTTACATTGACCAGTTACTGAATCAAGCGCAGGAATACATTGGAAATTTAGCTGGGGGTTCCTTTTCCCAGCAGACTACTTCTAGAACGAGCTTGTACACTGAAGCTGACTCTTTTGCTCTCTTTTTGTTTCTTTCCTATTTTCTTGGCTTCTTTGCCACTATCTAGACAATTTTGGAACTTTGTTCCCAACTAAAATGGTTTCAATAGTCTGATTGTGATCATACATTTTTACAAGGAATTTTTAAAATCTTTCCTCGAGTCCAGAAAGTCAAGGACTTAGATCTTTTTCTTCCCTTATCAATATTGCCATGAAATTGATAAATAAAGACCAACTCTTTATTTTTGTTTTTAACCCACGTAGATAATTCCCATCCATTAATCCATTTTGTGGACCAATAGCTGCCATTCTGATGGAAGCTGTCACTTCTTAACAATAGGCATTCTGTGACTATGTTGACTGCACTTTGGGTGAAGATCCTAACTGGTCTTAGATATACATAGGGAGAAATTTGCTCAGCCAGTGTCAGTCTTAAGCATGCGTATCAGAAGATCTTTCTAGAGCTGGGAATTTTCCCATGAAAGGGATTCAGTTAGGGAAGAGACACTTGTGCCAGAGTTTTACATTCTTCTTGAACACTGCTTAAGGAACTTAGATGCCATGTCCATTTGGATCTCTGTCTGCACAGAACTTTGTCATGCCAGCGCTTTGAAATGCATCTTGAAGAGAATTCACTAGCACAGAATGAAAGAGAGTGGAAGGGGTTGGTGGGGCTAACCAGGCCCAACCCCCCTGCCTAAACCAGGATACCTAGAGCCTCTTGCCCAGGATTCTATCTGGGTGTACTTTTAATGTCTTCAAAGATCCAGGCTCCACAATCTTTCTGGGCAGTCTGTGCCGTGGTTCAGTCACCCTGACAGTAAAGAAACATTTACTGATGTTCAAAGGCAATCTCCTGTATTTCAGTGTGTGCCCACTGCCTCTTGTCTTTTCCCTCAGCATCACTGAAAAGACACTGATTCCCTCCCCTTTGCACTATTGCTTCCATATGTATGTGTGATGCCATGTAGAGGTATGTCAAAAACCTCCCTGAAGCCCAGGCAGATAATATTCCCTTCATCTACCAGTCAAGTTGATTCATCAGAGGAGTTTAAAGTGATGTTCAGCATGAAATTCCCCTGAAAAATCATGCTAACTACATTATTTGGTCATCTGTCATGTGCCTGGCAAGGATTTCCAGGAAGAGCTGCTTCATCAACTTCCTGGGGATAAAAAAGAGGCTGGCTGGTTTGTACTATGGCGAGTCCTCTTAATTGCCTTTTTTGAAGATGGGTGTCATTTGCTAACATCCACTCTTTAGCTCCTCTTCTCATCTACACCTCGGCAAAAAGCTTTTCCACTATGTCTGGCTAGGAAAAACTGTGCCAGCACAGAAAACATCTCCCATCGTGTTCTAGAAGTTGCACGGATGTCTGCCAAGTGTTTGGCAGGAAGAAAAGAAAAGTTGTCCAAAACAGCTTCCAATCGAATGTTCCTGTGATTGGAAAAGTCAGGAGAGTGCAAAGGTACTGTTTTCTATCAGTTGGCAAGGTGCGCACACAATCCCAGTGTTGTACAGCTTGCTTCTTCACCTTCCCGAAGCTGCCGCTCTCGCCGGCTGCCGGAGCCCAAGAAGCGGCTTCTTCGCGCAAAGACGATTGTGCCGCTCACAGGGCTCTCCTTAGCGCGGCTTCTGCCGAAAGACGCCCGGCAGCGGCTCTTACCTCCGGAGAGCATCCTACCTTCGTCTTTAGCTCCTCTTCTCATCTACACCTCGGCAAAACGCTTTTCCACTATGTCTGGCTAGGAAAAACTGTGCCAGCACAGAAAACATCTCCCATCGTGTTCTAGAAGTTGCACGGATGTCTGCCAAGTGTTTGGCAGGAAGAAAAGAAAAGTTGTCCAAAACAGCTTCCAATCGAATGTTCCTGTGATTGGAAAAGTCAGGAGAGTGCAAAGGTACTGTTTTCTATCAGTTGGCAAGGTGCGCACACAATCCCAGTGTTGTACAGCTTGCTTCTTCACCTTCCCGAAGCTGCCGCTCTCGCCGGCTCCCGGAGCCCAAGAAGCGGCTTCTTCGCGCAAAGACGATTGTGCCGCTCACAGTGCTCTCCTTAGCGCGGCTTCTGCCGAAAGACGCCCGGCAGCGGCTCTTACCTCCGGAGAGCATCCTACCTTCGTCTTTCGCGTCTTATGTAGTCTACACCTCGGCAAAAAGCTTTTCCACTATGTCTGGCTAGGAAAAACTGTGCCAGCACAGAAAACATCTCCCATCGTGTTCTAGAAGTTGCACGGATGTCTGCCAAGTGTTTGGCAGGAAGAAAAGAAAAGTTGTCCAAAACAGCTTCCAATCGAATGTTCATGTGATTGGAAAAGTCAGGAGAGTGCAAAGGTACTGTTTTCTATCAGTTGGCAAGGTGCGCACACAATCCCAGTGTTGTACAGCTTGCTTCTTCACCTTCCCGAAGCTGCCGCTCTCGCCGGCTGCCGGAGCCCAAGAAGCGGCTTCTTCGCGCAAAGACGATTGTGCCGCTCACAGTGCTCTCCTTAGCGCGGCTTCTGCTGAAAGACGCCCGGCAGCGGCTCTTACCTCCGGAGAGCATCCTACCTTCGTCTTTCGCGTCTTATGTAGTCTACACCTCGGCAAAAAGCTTTTCCACTATGTCTGGCTAGGAAAAACTGTGCCAGCACAGAAAACATCTCCCATCGTGTTCTAGAAGTTGCACGGATGTCTGCCAAGTGTTTGGCAGGAAGAAAAGAAAAGTTGTCCAAAACAGCTTCCAATCGAATGTTCCTGTGATTGGAAAAGTCAGGAGAGTGCAAAGGTACTGTTTTCTATCAGTTGGCAAGGTGCGCACACAATCCCAGTGTTGTACAGCTTGCTTCTTCACCTTCCCGAAGCTGCCGCTCTCGCCGGCTGCCGGAGCCCAAGAAGCGGCTTCTTCGCGCAAAGACGATTGTGCCGCTCACAGTGCTCTCCTTAGCGCGGCTTCTGCCGAAAGACGCCCGGCAGCGGCTCTTACCTCCGGAGAGCATCCTACCTTCGTCTTTCGCGTCTTTTGTAGTCTACATCTTAGCAAAACGCTTTTCCACTATGTCTGGCTAGGAAAAACTGTGCCAGCACAGAAAACATCTCCCATCGTGTTCTAGAAGTTGCACGGATGTCTGCCAAGTGTTTGGCAGGAAGAAAAGAAAAGTTGTCCAAAACAGCTTCCAATCGAATGTTCCTGTGATTGGAAAAGTCAGGAGAGTGCAAAGGTACTGTTTTCTATCAGTTGGCAAGGTGCGCACACAATCCCAGTGTTGTACAGCTTGCTTCTTCACCTTCCCGAAGCTGCCGCTCTCGCCGGCTGCCGGAGCCCAAGAAGCGGCTTCTTCGCGCAAAGACGATTGTGCCGCTCACAGTGCTCTCCTTAGCGCGGCTTCTGCCGAAAGACGCCCGGCAGCGGCTCTTACCTCCGGAGAGCATCCTACCTTCGTCTTTCGCGTCTTTTGTAGTCTACATCTTAGCAAAACGCTTTTCCACTATGTCTGGCTAGGAAAAACTGTGCCAGCACAGAAAACATCTCCCATCGTGTTCTAGAAGTTGCACGGATGTCTGCCAAGTGTTTGGCAGGAAGAAAAGAAAAGTTGTCCAAAACAGCTTCCAATCGAATGTTCCTGTGATTGGAAAAGTCAGGAGAGTGCAAAGGTACTGTTTTCTATCAGTTGGCAAGGTGCGCACACAATCCCAGTGTTGTACAGCTTGCTTCTTCACCTTCCCGAAGCTGCCGCTCTCGCCGGCTGCCGGAGCCCAAGAAGCGGCTTCTTCGCGCAAAGACGATTGTGCCGCTCACAGTGCTCTCCTTAGCGCGGCTTCTGCTGAAAGACGCCCGGCAGCGGCTCTTACCTCCGGAGAGCATCCTACCTTCGTCTTTCGCGTCTTATGTAGTCTACACCTCGGCAAAAAGCTTTTCCACTATGTCTGGCTAGGAAAAACTGTGCCAGCACAGAAAACATCTCCCATCGTGTTCTAGAAGTTGCACGGATGTCTGCCAAGTGTTTGGCAGGAAGAAAAGAAAAGTTGTCCAAAACAGCTTCCAATCGAATGTTCCTGTGATTGGAAAAGTCAGGAGAGTGCAAAGGTACTGTTTTCTATCAGTTGGCAAGGTGCGCACACAATCCCAGTGTTGTACAGCTTGCTTCTTCACCTTCCCGAAGCTGCCGCTCTCGCCGGCTGCCGGAGCCCAAGAAGCGGCTTCTTCGCGCAAAGACGATTGTGCCGCTCACAGGGCTCTCTTTAGCGCGGCTTCTGCCGAAAGACGCCCGGCAGCGGCTCTTACCTCCTGAGAGTGGCAGCTTCGGGAAGGTGAAGAAGCAAGCTGTACAACACTGGGATTGTGTGCGCACCTTGCCAACTGATAGAAAACAGTACCTTTGCACTCTCCTGACTTTTCCAATCACAGGAACATTCGATTGGAAGCTGTTTTGGACAACTTTTCTTTTCTTCCTGCCAAACACTTGGCAGACATCCGTGCAACTTCTAGAACACGATGGGAGATGTTTTCTGTGCTGGCACAGTTTTTCCTAGCCAGACATAGTGGAAAAGCTTTTTGCCGAGGTGTAGACTACATAAGACGCGAAAGACGAAGGTAGGATGCTCTCCGGAGGTAAGAGCCGCTGCCGGGCGTCTTTCGGCAGAAGCCGCGCTAAGGAGAGCACTGTGAGCGGCACAATCGTCTTTGCGCGAAGAAGCCGCTTCTTGGGCTCCGGCAGCCGGCGAGAGCGGCAGCTTCGGGAAGGTGAAGAAGCAAGCTGTACAACACTGGGATTGTGTGCGCACCTTGCCAACTGATAGAAAACAGTACCTTTGCACTCTCCTGACTTTTCCAATCACATGAACATTCGATTGGAAGCTGTTTTGAACAACTTTTCTTTTCTTCCTGCCAAACACTTGGCAGACATCCGTGCAACTTCTAGAACACGATGGGAGATGTTTTCTGTGCTGGCACAGTTTTTCCTAGCCAGACATAGTGGAAAAGCGTTTTGCCGAGGTGTAGACTACAAAAGACGCGAAAGACGAAGGTAGGATGCTCTCCGGAGGTAAGAGCCGCTGCCGGGCGTCTTTCGGCAGAAGCCGCGCTAAGGAGAGCACTGTGAGCGGCACAATCGTCTTTGCGCGAAGAAGCCGCTTCTTGGGCTCCGGGAGCCGGCGAGAGCGGCAGCTTCGGGAAGGTGAAGAAGCAAGCTGTACAACACTGGGATTGTGTGCGCACCTTGCCAACTGATAGAAAACAGTACCTTTGCACTCTCCTGACTTTTCCAATCACAGGAACATTCGATTGGAAGCTGTTTTGGACAACTTTTCTTTTCTTCCTGCCAAACACTTGGCAGACATCCGTGCAACTTCTAGAACACGATGGGAGATGTTTTCTGTGCTGGCACAGTTTTTCCTAGCCAGACATAGTGGAAAAGCTTTTTGCCGAGGTGTAGACTACATAAGACGCGAAAGACGAAGGTAGGATGCTCTCCGGAGGTAAGAGCCGCTGCCGGGCGTCTTTCGGCAGAAGCCGCGCTAAGGAGAGCACTGTGAGCGGCACAATCGTCTTTGCGCGAAGAAGCCGCTTCTTGGGCTCCGGGAGCCGGCGAGAGCGGCAGCTTCGGGAAGGTGAAGAAGCAAGCTGTACAACACTGGGATTGTGTGCGCACCTTGCCAACTGATAGAAAACAGTACCTTTGCACTCTCCTGACTTTTCCAATCACAGGAACATTCGATTGGAAGCTGTTTTGGACAACTTTTCTTTTCTTCCTGCCAAACACTTGGCAGACATCCGTGCAACTTCTAGAACACGATGGGAGATGTTTTCTGTGCTGGCACAGTTTTTCCTAGCCAGACATAGTGGAAAAGCGTTTTGCTAAGATGTAGACTACAAAAGACGCGAAAGACGAGGGTAGGATGCTCTCCGGAGGTAAGAGCCGCTGCCGGGCGTCTTTCGGCAGAAGCCGCGCTAAGGAGAGCACTGTGAGCGGCACAATCGTCTTTGCGCGAAGAAGCCGCTTCTTGGGCTCCGGCAGCCGGCGAGAGCGGCAGCTTCGGGAAGGTGAAGAAGCAAGCTGTACAACACTGGGATTGTGTGCGCACCTTGCCAACTGATAGAAAACAGTACCTTTGCACTCTCCTGACTTTTCCAATCACAGGAACATTCGATTGGAAGCTGTTCTGGACAACTTTTCTTTTCTTCCTGCCAAACACTTGGCAGACATCCGTGCAACTTCTAGAACACGATGGGAGATGTTTTCTGTGCTGGCACAGTTTTTCCTAGCCAGACATAGTGGAGAAGCGTTTTGCTAAGATGTAGACTACATAAGACGCGAAAGACGAAGGTAGGATGCTCTCCGGAGGTAAGAGCCGCTGCCGGGCGTCTTTCGGCAGAAGCTGCGCTAAGGAGAGCACTGTGAGCGGCACAATCGTCTTTGCGCGAAGAAGCCGCTTCTTGGGCTCCGGCAGCCGGCGAGAGCGGCAGCTTCGGGAAGGTGAAGAAGCAAGCTGTACAACACTGGGATTGTGTGCGCACCTTGCCAACTGATAGAAAACAGTACCTTTGCACTCTCCTGACTTTTCCAATCACAGGAACATTCGATTGGAAGCTGTTCTGGACAACTTTTCTTTTCTTCCTGCCAAACACTTGGCAGACATCCGTGCAACTTCTAGAACACGATGGGAGATGTTTTCTGTGCTGGCACAGTTTTTCCTAGCCAGACATAGTGGAAAAGCGTTTTGCTAAGATGTAGACTACAAAAGACGCGAAAGACGAGGGTAGGATGCTCTCCGGAGGTAAGAGCCGCTGCCGGGCGTCTTTCGGCAGAAGCCGCGCTAAGGAGAGCACTGTGAGCGGCACAATCGTCTTTGCGCGAAGAAGCCGCTTCTTGGGCTCCGGCAGCCGGCGAGAGCGGCAGCTTCGGGAAGGTGAAGAAGCAAGCTGTACAACACTGGGATTGTGTGCGCACCTTGCCAACTGATAGAAAACAGTACCTTTGCACTCTCCTGACTTTTCCAATCACAGGAACATTCGATTGGAAGCTGTTTTGGACAACTTTTCTTTTCTTCCTGCCAAACACTTGGCAGACATCCGTGCAACTTCTAGAACACGATGGGAGATGTTTTCTGTGCTGGCACAGTTTTTCCTAGCCAGACATAGTGGAAAAGCTTTTTGCCGAGGTGTAGATGAGAAGAGGAGCTAAAGGGTGGATGTTAGCAAATGACACCCATCTTCAAAAAAGGCAATTAAGAGGACTCGCCATAGTACAAACCAGCCAGCCTCTTTTTTATCCCCAGGAAGTTGATGAAGCAGCTCTTCCTGGAAATCCTTGCCAGGCACATGACAGATGACCAAATAATGTAGTTAGCATGATTTTTCAGGGGAATTTCATGCTGAACATCACTTTAAACTCCTCTGATGAATCAACTTGACTGGTAGATGAAGGGAATATTATCTGCCTGGGCTTCAGGGAGGTTTTTGACATACCTCTACATGGCATCACACATACATATGGAAGCAATAGTGCAAAGGGGAGGGAATCAGTGTCTTTTCAGTGATGCTGAGGGAAAAGACAAGAGGCAGTGGGCACACACTGAAATACAGGAGATTGCCTTTGAACATCAGTAAATGTTTCTTTACTGTCAGGGTGACTGAACCACGGCACAGACTGCCCAGAAAGATTGTGGAGCCTGGATCTTTGAAGACATTAAAAGTACACCCAGATAGAATCCTGGGCAAGAGGCTCTAGGTATCCTGGTTTAGGCAGGGGGGTTGGGCCTGGTTAGCCCCACCAACCCCTTCCACTCTCTTTCATTCTGTGCTAGTGAATTCTCTTCAAGATGCATTTCAAAGCGCTGGCATGACAAAGTTCTGTGCAGACAGAGATCCAAATGGACATGGCATCTAAGTTCCTTAAGCAGTGTTCAAGAAGAATGTAAAACTCTGGCACAAGTGTCTCTTCCCTAACTGAATCCCTTTCATGGGAAAATTCCCAGCTCTAGAAAGATCTTCTGATACGCATGCTTAAGACTGACACTGGCTGAGCAAATTTCTCCCTATGTATATCTAAGACCAGTTAGGATCTTCACCCAAAGTGCAGTCAACATAGTCACAGAATGCCTATTGTTAAGAAGTGACAGCTTCCATCAGAATGGCAGCTATTGGTCCACAAAATGGATTAATGGATGGGAATTATCTACGTGGGTTAAAAACAAAAATAAAGAGTTGGTCTTTATTTATCAATTTCATGGCAATATTGATAAGGGAAGAAAAAGATCTAAGTCCTTGACTTTCTGGACTCGAGGAAAGATTTTAAAAATTCCTTGTAAAAATGTATGATCACAATCAGACTATTGAAACCATTTTAGTTGGGAACAAAGTTCCAAAATTGTCTAGATAGTGGCAAAGAAGCCAAGAAAATAGGAAAGAAACAAAAAGAGAGCAAAAGAGTCAGCTTCAGTGTACAAGCTCGTTCTAGAAGTAGTCTGCTGGGAAAAGGAACCCCCAGCTAAATTTCCAATGTATTCCTGCGCTTGATTCAGTAACTGGTCAATGTAAAAACCAATCCTTTTGTACAACTTCTTCCAGCAACAAAAACTCCAACAGGTTGACACTACCATCATGCCTGTTCCAGACATATTTAAAAGAGAAATGATGATTTTCTTGAAAACCTACTTACATAAAAGTTGCAAGATGGTGGAGGGATTCCCACATCCTCCTTCCTCCATCTGGCTTGAAAGTATATTTGATAAAATATGCAACAAAGCACATGATTTATAAGGGAGAGTCAAATGGATGATTTGGGAATCGATCTCTTGTTGATAGTAAACTTCATATCCACTCGGTGTGACCTTTTTAAAACAAAATGTGGAGCTGAGGCATGAATCTGCCACAACAATTGTAAAGCAAACATACACACTCCCCTTCATATGCCCCCCCCTCCACACACACCTAGGCACACACAGAGATCAGCATAGCAGATCATGAACACCTTGGAAAAGACTGAAATGCTAAATGCCTCTCTTGATGGGCAAAAGAGCTGGTGCAGTAATTCAAATGCCTGGTACAAAAATTCTGTTTAATATTTAGCTCCTATTTAAAACACAGCTTTTCATTTCATTCTATTTACAGAATATTTTCATTTCATTTGTTTCTTTAAAATTACTTAGTTCTCACCTGTTGTATGTCTAGGAATATTTTCTTCCAAAAATAGAAAAAAATAGATGATATCTTTTCAGCAGAAAACATTGGTTGATACAATTTTAAACCATCATGATATGGAAGAATTCTTCTGTCCCTCTCGAAGGTGGAAGAAGCATTTGGATCACAGATCATCTACAATGAAATACTTGACATGTTTAAGATGCTTTCAATCAATTTTGATCGTCAATTGCTTATTTGTTGTAAACAGTAATTTTTCAGTGAAGGGAAAGTGTGTGTGGTATATCTACATGATATGTTCAAAGGCAGTTCCTACTAATGGCCAGGCTGAATTCCAGTAAATAATGTCCCGAATGATATTTTGCCGCCTTCTTTGGCACTTCATGAAATCTTACCCCGATGAAGTGCTGAAACAAAGAGATTTTCTCTTAGAGAGTGTCTCATGTTGTAACCTATCCCATGGATTTTATGCTGTAATTCTTATCTCTTTTAAAATTTACTATCTTCTGTACAGTTTTCATGAAACTTTCTGTTACAGTAGTGAATAGCACAGATAAATGTCATTTTGTACAACTTTGAATTTACCCCAAGAGCTGAGAGAAAACTTGATCCTATACTTCAATCCGAGTTTCTTCTATAGTCCGACTTTGTTTCTCTACCATCAAGCTTCTCCTTTGTTGCTGCTCCAAGCCCCGTCCAAGGTGACCTTGAATACTTTCAGGGATGGGACACCCACAACTTCTCTGGGCAACCTGTTCCAGTGTTCCAGCACTCCCACAGTAAAAAAGGCCTTCCTTTCATCTAATATGTGTAGGAAATCATAAATCTAGGCATAGAAGCTTGGAGTGCAAATTTGAAATTCTTTGGATTTGAAGCACATTTTATATGAATACTGACTTACAGATGACTAAAAGATGTTGATGGGCATTTGAGCTGACAAGTTTTGAAAAAGTGCACGGAAATTAAAATTGAAACCACTAAAATTAAAAACTCCTTGCCATTTTCTTTTTCCTCTCCTATTCAAAATTGCATATGTCAGATATCAGTGCTTCATGCAAACCTCTCAGATGCTCTCAGAGAAAAAGCTTTTCTTTCAGACTAAGTTGCGGTTGACGTAGAACACTAGCAGGAGTGAAAGATTTTCTGGGCATCGGGGCAGCCCGTTCTCCTTGGATTTGTGTGCAGAATGCATTTTATCCAAACTGGAAAATAGATCCCAGCTCTGTTCTATTCATCATTCTTACTTCATCAGGCCAGAAGATTCTGTGAAAAGTAGCCTGTGGACCTTGAAGACAGCGCATGTGAACCAGATGAGAGGTGATAGAGAAGTTGAGGGAGAGAAGAAAGAGCATGAGGCTGAAACCAGAAAGTATTTCTCCACGTGATCATGGAAGATTGCAGGAGCCACTTGGTACTATCAAACCAGCCCAACTTGGCACTGGTGCCACCTTGGGTCTGGGAGCCATGTTGCATATCGTGCATTTTAAGGAGCCAGCTGGCCACACCCAGCCATATGCCCCCAAACACAAACCAAGGCCCTTTTCTCTGGCAAACAAAACTCAGCTGCCCTGCTTCTGGATGGCAGATTGCAGGAACCACTTGGTACTATCAAACCAGCCCAACTTGGCACTGGTGCCACCATGGGTCTGGGAACCATCCTGCGTATCGTGGATTCTAAGGAGCCAGCCGGCCACTCCCAGCCACAGGCCTCCAAACAAAATCAACGGCGCTGTTCCCTGGAAAGCAAAACACGCCTGCCAACTTTTTGATGGAGTTTGCAGGAGCCACTTGGTACTATCAAACCAGCCCAACTTGGCACTGGTGCCACCATGGGTCTGGTAAACATCCTGCGTATCGTGGATTCTTAGGAGCCAGCAGGCCACTCCTAGCCACAGGCCCCCAAACAAAAACCTAGGCCTATTTCTCTGGCAAACAAAAGTAAGCTGCCCCGCTTCTGGATGGCAGATTGCAGGAGACACTTGGGACTATCAAACCAGCCCAACTTGGCACTGGTGCCACCTTGGATCTGGGAACCATGTTGTGTATCGTGGATTTTCAGGGGCCAGCCGGCCACTCTCAGCCATATGTCCCCAAACAGAAACCTCGGCCCGTTTCTCTGGCAAACAAAACTCAACTGCCCCTCTTCTGGATGGCAAATTGCAGGATGAACTTGATACTAAAACCGCAGGCCGACTTGGTAGTGGTGACACCTTGGGCCTGGGAACCATCATGCGTATCGAGCATTTTAAGGAGCCAGCCGGCCACTCCCAGCAATATGCCCCCAAAAACAATCCACGGAATTTTTCTCTGGCAAACAAAAATCAGCTGCCCCGCTTCTGGATGGCAGATTGCAGGAGCCACTTTGCACCATCAAACCAGCCCGACTGGGCACTGGTGCCACCTTGCATCTGGGAACCATGCTGCCTAGCGTGGATTTTCAGGGGCCAGCGGGCCACTCTCAGCTATATGCCCCCAAACAAAACCCACGGCCCGTTTCCCTGGCAAACAAAAGTAAGCTGCCCTGCTTCTGGATGGCAGATTGCAGGAACCACTTCGTAGTATCAAACCAGCCCGACTTGGCACTGGTGCCACCTTGGGTCTGGGAACCATCCTGCGTATCGTGGATTCTAAGGAGCCAGCCGGCCACTCCCAGCCACAGGCCCCCAAACACAAACCACAGCGCTTTTCCCTGGAAAACAAAACTCGCCTGCCAACTTTTTGATGGCAGATTGCAGGAGCAACTTGGTACTATCAAACCAGCCCAACTTGGCACTGGTGCCACCATAGGTCTGGTCACCATCCTGCCTATTGTAGCTTTCCAGGAGCCAGCCGGTCACTCCCAGCCATAGGCCCCCAAACACAAACCTCGGCCCGTTTCCCTGGCAAACAAAAGTAAGCTGCCCCGCTTCTGGATGGCAGATTGCAGGAGCCACTTGGTACTATCAAACCAGCCCAACTTGGAACTGGTGCCACCTTGGGTCTGGGAACCATGCTGCGTATCGCAGATTCTAAGGCGCCAGTCGGCCACTCCCAGCCACAAGCCCCCAAACACAAACAACGGCGCTTTTCTCTGGCAAACAAAACTCAACTGCCCCTCTTCTGGATGGCAAATTGCAGGACGCACTTGGTACTATAAAAACAGCCCGACTTGGCACTGGTGCCACCTTGGGTCTGGGAACCATCCTGCGTATCGATCTTTTTAATGAGACAGCCGGCCACTCCCAGCCATATGCCCCCAAACACAAACCACGGCCCTTTCCTCTGGCAAACAAAACTCAACTGCCCCTCTTCTGGATGGCAGATTGCAGGAGCCACTTGGTACTATCAAACCAGCAAGACTTGGCACTGGTGCCACCTTGGGTCTGGGAACCATCCTGCGTATTGTGGATTGTCAGGAGCCAGCTGAACATTCTCGGCCACAGACCCAAATCAAAAACAACGGCCTGTTTCACAGGCAAACAAAACTCAGCTGCCCCGCTTCTGGATGGGAGATTGCAGGAGGCACTTGACACTGTGAAACCAGCCCCACTTGGCACTGGTGCCACCTTGGGTCTGGGAACCATGCTGCGTATCATGGATTTTCAGGAGCCAGCCAGCCACTCCCAGCCATAGGCCCCCAAACAAAAACCACAGCCTTTTTCTCTGGCAAACAAAATTCAGCTGCCCCACTTCTGGATGGCAGATTGCAGGAGCCACTTGGGACTATCACACCAGCACAACATGGCACTGCTGCCACCTTGGATCTGGGAACCATCCTGCCTATCGTGGATTTTCAGGGGCCAGCCGGTCACTCTCAGCCATAGGCCCCAAACACAAACCACGGCCCTTTTCTCTGGAAAACAAAACTCAACTGCCCCTCTTCTGGATGGCAGATTGCAGGAGCCACTGGGTACTATGAAACTAGCCCTACTTGGCACTGGTGCCACCTTGGGTCTGGGAACCATGCTGCGTATCATGGATTTTCAGGAGCCAGCCGTCCACTGTCAGCCACAGGCCCCGAAACACAAACAA
The DNA here is from genome assembly GCF_035770615.1 of Melospiza melodia melodia. Taxonomy (NCBI): domain Eukaryota; kingdom Metazoa; phylum Chordata; class Aves; order Passeriformes; family Passerellidae; genus Melospiza; species Melospiza melodia. The sequence goes on along the minus strand of NC_086195.1, from coordinate 38,092,123 downwards.
CAGCCTTTTTCTCTGGCAAACAAAATTCAGCTGCACCGCTTCTGGATGGCAGATTGCAGGAACCACTTGGTACTAACAAACCAGCCCGACTTGGCACTGGTGCCACCTTGGGTCTGGGAACCATCCTGCGTATCGTGGATTCTAAGGAGCCAGCTGGCCACTCCCAGCCACAGGCCCCAAAATACACACAACGGCGCTTTTCCCTGGAAAACAAAACTCGCCTGCCAACTTTTTGATGGCAGATTGCAGGAGCCACTTGGTACTATCAAACCAGCCCGACTTGGCACTGGTGCCACCATGGGTCTGGTCACCATCCTGCCTATCGTAGCTTTTCAGGAGCCAGCCGGTCACTCCCAGCCATAGGCCCCCAGAAAAAAACCTCGGTCCGTTTCCCTGGAAAACAAAAGTAAGCTGCCCCGCTTCTGGATGGCAGATTGCAGGAGCCACTTGGTGCTATCAAACCAGCCCGACTTGGCACTGGTGCCACCTTGGGTCTGGGAACCATCCTGCGTATCCTGTGTTCTAAGGAGCCAGCCGGCCACTCCCAGCCACAGTCCCCCAAACACAAACAACGGCGCTTTTCCCTGGAAAACAAAACTGACCTGCCAACTTTTTGATGGCAGATTGCAGGAGCCACTTGGTACTATCAAACCAGCCCAACTTGGCACTGGTGCCACCATGGGTCTGGTCACCATCCTGCCTATCGTAGCTTTTCAGGAGCCAGCCGGTCACTCCCAGCCATAGGCCCCCAGACAAATACCTCGGCCCGTTTCCCTGGCAAACAAAAGTAAGCTGCCCCGCTTCTGGATGGCAGACTGCAGGAGCCACTTGGTACAATCAAACCAGCCCGACTTGGCACTGGTGCCACCTTGGCTCTGGGAACCATGCTGCGTAACCCGGATTCTAAGAGGAAAGGCAGGCACTGCCAGCCACAGGCCTCCAAACAAAATCAACGGCGCTTTTCCCTGGAAAACAAAACTCGCCTGACAACTTTTAGATGGCAGATTGCAGGAGCCAGTTGGTACCATCAAACCAGCCCAACTTGGCACTGGTGCCACCTTGGGTCTGGGAACCATCCTGCCTATTGTTGCTTTTCAGGAGCCAGCCGGTCACTTCTAGCCCTAGGCCCCCAGTCATAAACCTCGGCCCGTTTCCCTGGCACACAAATGTAAGCTACCCCGCTTCAGGATGGCAGATTGCAGGAGCCACTTTTCACCATCAAACCAGCCCAACGTGGCACTGGTGCCACCTTGGGTCTGGGAACCATCCTGCGTATCGTGCGTTCTAAGGAGCCAGCCGGCCACTCCCAGCCACAGTCCCCCAAACACAAACAACGGCGCTTTTCCCTGGAAAACAAAACTGGCCTGCCAACTTTTTGATGGCAGATTGCAGGAGCCACTTGGTACTATCAAACCAGCCCAACTTGGCACTGGTGCCACCATGGGTCTGGTCACCATCCTGCCTATCGTAGCTTTTCAGGAGCCAGCCGGTCACTCCCAGCCATAGGCCCCCAGACACAAACCTCGGCCCGTTTCCCTGGCAAACAAAAGTAAGCTGCCCCGCTTCTGGATGGCAGATTGCAGGAACCACTTTGCACCATCAAACTAGCCCGACTTGTCACTGGTGCCACCTCTGGTCTGGGAACCATGCTGTGTATCGTGGATTCTAAGGAGCCATCCGTCCACTCCCAGCCACAGGCCCCCAAACACAAACAACGGCGCTTTTCCCTGGAAAACAAAACTCGCCTGCCAACATTTTGATGGCAGATTGCAGGAGCCACTTGGTACTATCAAATCAGCCCAACTTGGCACTGGTGCCACCATGGGTCTGGTCACCATCCTGCCTATCGTAGCTTTTCAGGAGCCAGCCGGTCACTCCCAGCCATAGGCCCCCAGACACAAACCTCGGCCCGTTTCCCTGGCAAACAAAAGTAAGCTGCCCCGCTTCTGGATGGCAGATTGCAGGACGCACTTGGTAGTATCAAACCAGCCCGACTTGGCACTGGTGCCACCTCTGGTCTGGGAACCATCCTGCGTATCGTGGATTCTAAGCAGCCAGCCGGCCACTCCCAGCCACAGGCCCCCAAACACAATCAACGGCGCTTTTCCCTGGAAAACAAAACTCGCCTGCCAACATTTTGATGGCAGATTGCAGGAGCCACTTGGTACTATCAAATCAGCCCAACTTGGCACTGGTGCCACCATGCGTTTGGTCACCATCCTGCCTATCGTAGCTTTTCAGGAGCCAGCCGTTCACTCCCAGCTATAGGCCCCCAGACAAAAACCTCGGCCCGTTTCCCTGGCATACAAAAGTAAGCTGCCCCGCTTCTGGATGGCAGATTGCAGGAACCACTTGGTACTATCAAACCAGCCCGACTTGGCACTGGTGCCACCTGTGGTCTGGGAACCATCCTGCGTATCGTGGTTCTAAGGAGCCATCCGTCCACTCCCAGCCACAGGCCCCCAAACACAAACAACGGCGCTTTTCCCTGGAAAACAAAACTCGCCTGCCAACATTTTGATGGCAGATTGCAGGAGCCACTTGGTACTATCAAATCAGCCCAACTTGGCACTGGTGCCACCATGGGTCTGGTCACCATCCTGCCTATCGTAGCTTTTCAGGAGCCAGACGGTCACTCGCAGCCGTAGGCACCCAGAGAAAAACCTCGGCCCGTTTCCCTGGCAAACAAAAGTAAGCTACCCCGCTTCTGGATGGCAGATTGCAGGAGCCACTTTGCACCATCAAACTAGCCCGACTTGGCACTGGTGCCACCTCAGGTCTGGGAACCATCCTGCGTATCGTTCATTCTAAGGAGCCAGCCGGCCACTCCAGCCACAGGCCCCCAGACAGAAACAACGGCGCTTTTCCCTGGAAAACAAAACTCGCCTGCCAACTTTTAGATGGCAGATTGCAGGAGCCACTTGGTACTGTCAAATCAGCCCAACTTGGCACTGGTGCCACCTCTGGTCTGGGAACCATGCTGTGTATCGTGGATTCCAATTAGCAAGCCGGCCACTCCCAGCCACAGGCCTCCAAACACAAACAACGGCGCTTTTCCCTGGAAAACAAAACTCGCCTGCCAACTTTTTGATGGCAGATTGCAGGAGCCACTTGGTACTATCAAACCAGCCCAACTTGGCACTGGTGCCACCATGGGTCTGGTCACCATCCTGCCTATCGTAGCTTTTCAGGACCTAGACGGTCACTCCCAGCCATAGGCCCCGTGACACAAAGCGCGGCCCGTTTCCCTGGCAAACAAAAGTAAGCTGTCCCGCTTCTGGATGGCAGATTGCAGGATCCACTAGGTATTATCAAACCAGCCCGACTTGGCACTGGTGCCACCTCTGGTCTGGGAACCATCCTGCGTATCGTGGATTCTAAGCAGCCAGCCGGCCACTCCCAGCCACAGGCCCCCAAACACAAACAACGGCGCTTTTCCCTGGAAAACAAAACTCGCCTGCCAACATTTTGATGGCAGATTGCAGGAGCCACTTGGTACTATCAAACCAGCCCAACTTGGCACTGGTGCCACCATGGGTCTGGTCACCATCCTGCCTATCGTAGCTTTTCAGGAGCCAGCCGGTCACTCCAAGCCATAGGCCCCCAGACAAAAACCTCGGCCCGTTTCCCTGGCAAAGAAAAATAAGCTACCCCGCTTCTGGATGGCACATTGCAGGAGCCACTTTGCACCATCAAACCAGCCCGACTTGGCACTGGTGCCACCTCTGGTCTGGGAACCATCCTGCGTATCGTGGATTCTAATTAGCCATCCGTCCACTCCCAGCCACAGGCCCCCAAACAAAAACAACGGCGCTTTTCCCTGGAAAACAAAACTCGCCTGCCAAATTTTGATGGCAGATTGCCGGAGCCACTGGGTACTATCAAACCAGCCCAACTTGACACTGGTGCCACCATGGGTCTGGTCACCATCCTGCCTATCGTAGCTTTTCAGGAGCCAGCCGGTCACTCCCAGCCATAGGCCCCCAGACAAAAAGCTCGGACCGTTTCCCTGGCAAACAAAAGTAAGTTATTCCGCTACTGGATGGCAGATTGCAGGAGCCACTTTTCACCATCAAACCAGCCTGACTTGGCACTGGTGCCACCTCTGGTCTGGGAACCATGCTGCGTATCGTGGATTCTAAGGAGCCAGCCGGCCACTCCCAGCCACAGGCCCTCAAACAAAAACAACGGCGCATTTCCCTGGATAACAAACTCGCCTGCCAACTTTTTGATGGCAGATTGCAGGAGCCACTTGGTACTATCAAACCAGCCCAACTTGGCACTGGTGCCACCATGGATCTGGTCACCATCCTGCCTATCGTAGCTTTTCAGGACCTAGCCGGTCACACCAAGCCATAGGCCCCCAGAGAAAAACCTCGGCCCGTTTCCCTGGCAAACAAAAGTAAGCTGCCCCGCTTCTGGATGGCAGATTGCAGGAACCACTTGGTACTATCAAACCAGCCCAACTTGGCACTGGTGCCACCTTGGCTCTGGGAACCATGCTGCGTAAAGTAGATTCTAAGAGGACAGGCGGACACTCCCAGCCACAGGCCCCCAGACACAAACAACGGCGCTTTTCCCTGGAAAACAAAACTCGCCTGCCAACTTTTTGATGGCAGATTGCAGGAGCCACTTGGTACTATCAAATCAGACCAACTTGGCACTGGTGCCACCATGGGTCTGGTCACCATCCTGCCTATCGTAGCTTTTCAGGAGCCAGCCGGTCACTCGCAGCCATAGGCCCCCAGACACAAAACTCGGCCCGTTTCCCTGGCAAACAAAAGTAAGCTACCCCGCTTCTGGATGGCAGACTGCAGGACGCACTTGATAGTATCAAACCAGCCCGACTTGGCACTGGTGCCACCTCAGGTCTGGGAACCATGCTGCGTATCGTAGATTCTAATTAGCCATCTGGCCACTCCCAGCCATAGGCCCCCAGACAAAAACCTCGGCCCGTTTCCCTGGCAAACAAAAGTAAGTTATCCCGCTTCTGGATGGCAGATTGCAGGAGCCACTTTTCACCATCAAACCAGCCCAACTTGGCACTGGTGCCACCTGTGGTCTGGGAACCATCCTGCGTATCGTGGATTCTAAGGAGCCAGCCGGCCACTCCCTGCCACAGGCCCCCAAACACAAACAACGGCGCTTTTCCCTGGATAACAAACTCGCCTGCTAACTTTTTGATGGCAGATTGCAGGAGCCACTTGGTACTATCAAACCAGCCCAACTTGGCACTGGTGCCACCATGGGTCTGGTCACCATCCTGCCTATCGTAGCTTTTCAGGAGCCAGGCGGTCACTCCCAGCCATAGGCCCTGAGACACAAACCTCGGCCCGTATCCCTGGCAAACAAAAGTAAGCTGCCCCGCTTCTGGATGTCAGATTGCAGGACGCACTTGGTACTATCAAACCAGCCCAACTTGGCACTGGTGCCACCTCTGGTCTGGGAACCATGCCGCGTATCGTGGATTCTAAGGAGCCAGCCGGCCACTCCCAGCCACAGGCCCCCAAACAGAAACAACGGCGCTTTTCCCTGGAAAACAAAACTCGCCTGCCAACTTTTTCATGGCTGATTGCAGGAGCCACTTGGTACTATCAAATCAGCCCAGCTTGGCACTGGTGCCACCATGGGTCTGGTCACCATCCTGCCTATTGTAGCTTTTCAGGAGCCAGCCGGTCACTCCCAGCCATAGGCCCCCAGACACAAACCTCGGCCCGTTTCCCTGGCAAACAAAAGTAAGCTACCCCGCTTCTGGATGGCAGATTGCAGGAACCACTTTGCACCATCAAACTAGCCCGACTTGGCACTGGTGCCACCTCTGGTCTGGGAACCATGCTGCGTATCGTGGATTCTAAGGAGCCATCCGTCCACTCCCAGACACAGGCCCCCAAACACAAACAACGGCGCTTTTCCCTGGAAAACAAAACTCGCCTGCCAACTTTTTGATGGCAGATTGCAGGAGCCACTTGGTACTATCAAACCAGCCCAACTTGGCACTGGTGCCACCATGGGTCTGGTCACCATCCTGCCTATCGTAGCTTTTCAGGAGCAAGCCGGTCACTCCCAGCCATAGGCCCCCAGACACAAACCTCGGCCCGTTTCCCTGGCAAACAAAAGTAAGCTGCCCCGCTTCTGGATGGCAGATTGCAGGACGCACTTGGTACTATCAAACCAGCCCGACTTGGCACTGGTGCCACCTCTGGTCTGGGAACCATCCTGCGTATCGTGGATTCTAAGCAGCCAGCCGGCCACTCCCAGCCACAGGCCCCCAAACACAAACAACGGCGCTTTTCCCTGGAAAACAAAACTCGCCTGCCAACATTTTGATGGCAGATTGCAGGAGCCACTTGGTACTATCAAATCAGCCCAACTTGGCACTGGTGCCACCATGCGTTTGGTCACCATCCTGCCTATCGTAGCTTTTCAGGAGCCAGACGGTCACTCCCAGCTATAGGCCCCCAGACAAAAACCTCGGCCCGTTTCCCTGGCATACAAAAGTAAGCTGCCCCGCTTCTGGATGGCAGATTGCAGGAGCTATTTAGTACTATCAAACCAGCCCGACTTGGCACTGGTGCCACCTCAGGTCTGGGAACCATCCTGCGTATCGTGGATTCTAAGGAGCCAGCCGGCCACTCCCAGCCACAGGCCCCCAAACACAAACAACGGCGCTTTTCCCTGGAAAACAAAACTCGCCTGCCAACATTTTGATGGCAGATTGCAGGAGCCACTTGGTACTATCAAACCAGCCCAACTTGGCACTGGTGCCACCATGGATCTGGTCACCATCCTGCCTATCGTAGCTTTTCAGGACCTAGCCGGTCACTCCAAGCCATAGGCGCCCAGACAAAAAGCTCGGCCCTTTTCCCTGGCAAACAAAGTAAGCTGCCCCGCTTCTGGATGGCAGATTGCAGGAACCACTTGGTACTATCAAACCAGCCCGACTTGGCACTGGTGCCACCTTGGGTCTGGGAACCATCCTGCGTATCGTGGATTCTAAGGAGCCAGCCGGTCACTCCCAGCCACAGGCCCCCAAACACAAACAACGGCGCTTTTCCCTGGAAAACAAAACTCGCCTGCCAATATTTTGATGGCAGATTGCAGGAGCCACTTGCTACTATCAAATCAGCCCAACTTGGCACTGGTGCCACCATGGGTCTGGTCACCATCCTGCCTATCGTAGCTTTTCAGGAGCCAGCCGGTCCCTCCCTGCCATAGGCCCCCAGAGAAAAACCTCGGCCCGTTTCCCTGGCAAACAAAAGTAAGCTGCCCCGCTTCTGGATGGCAGATTGCAGGAGCTATTTAGTACTATCAAACCAGCCCGACTTGGCACTGGTGCCACCTCAGGTCTGGGAACCATCCTGCGTATCGTGGATTCTAAGGAGCCAGCCGGCCACTCCAGCCACAGGCCCCCAGACACAAACAACGGCGCTTTTCCCTGGAAAACAAAACTCGCCTGCCAACTTTTAGATGGCAGATTGCAGGAGCCACTTGGTACTGTCAAATCAGCCCAACTTGGCACTGGTGCCACCATGGGTCTGGTCACCATCCTGCCTATCGTAGCTTTTCAGGACCTAGCAGGTCACTCCCAGCCATAGGCGCCCAGACACAAAGCTCGGCCCGTTTCCCTGGCAAACAAAAGTAAGCTGCCCCGCTTCTGGATGGCAGATTTCCGGAGCCACTTGGTACTATCAAACCAGCCCGACTTGGCACTGGTGCCACCTCTGGTCTGGGAACCATGCTGCGTATCGTGGATTCTAAGGAGCCATCCGTCCACTCCCAGCCACAGGCCCCCAAACACAAACAACGGCGCTTTTCCCTGGAAAACAAAACTCGCCTGCCAACATTTTGATGGCAGATTGCAGGAGCCACTTGCTACTATCAAATCAGCCCATCTTGGCACTGGTGCCACCATGGGTCTGGTCACCATCCTGCCTATCGTAGGTGTTCAGGCGCCAGCCGGTCACTCCCAGCCATAGGCCCCCAGAGAAAAACCTCGGCCCGTTTCCCTGGCAAACAAAAGTAAGCTGCCCCGCTTCTGGATGGCAGATTGCAGGAGCCACTTTGCACCATCAAACCAGCCCAACTTGGCACTGGTGCCACCTCTGGTCTGGGAACCATGCTGTGTATCGTGGATTCCAATTAGCAAGCCGGCCACTCCCAGCCACAGGCCTCCAAACACAAACAACGGCGCTTTTCCCTGGAAAACAAAACTCGCCTGCCAACTTTTTGATGGCAGATTGCAGGAGCCACTTGGTACTATCAAACCAGCCCAACTTGGCACTGGTGCCACCATGGGTCTGGTAACCATCCTGCCTATCGTAGCTTTTCAGGACCTAGACGGTCACTCCCAGCCATAGGCCCCGTGACACAAAGCTCGGCCCTTTTCCCTGGCAAACAAAAGTAAGCTGTCCCGCTTCTGGATGGCAGATTGCAGGATCCACTAGGTATTATCAAACCAGCCCGACTTGGCACTGGTGCCACCTCTGGTCTGGGAACCATCCTGCGTATCGTGGATTCTAAGCAGCCAGCCGGCCACTCCCAGCCACAGGCCCCCAAACACAAACAACGGCGCTTTTCCCTGGAAAACAAAACTCGCCTGCCAACATTTTGATGGCAGATTGCAGGAGCCACTTGGTACTATCAAACCAGCCCAACTTGGCACTGGTGCCACCATGGGTCTGGTCACCATCCTGCCTATCGTAGCTTTTCAGGAGCCAGCCGGTCACTCCAAGCCATAGGCCCCCAGACAAAAACCTCGGCCCGTTTCCCTGGCAAAGAAAAATACGCTACCCCGCTTCTGGATGGCACATTGCAGGAGCCACTTTGCACCATCAAACCAGCCCGACTTGGCACTGGTGCCACCTCTGGTCTGGGAACCATCCTGCGTATCGTGGATTCTAATTAGCCATCCGTCCACTCCCAGCCACAGGCCCCCAAACAAAAACAACGGCGCTTTTCCCTGGAAAACAAAACTCGCCTGCCAAATTTTGATGGCAGATTGCCGGAGCCACTGGGTACTATCAAACCAGCCCGACTTGGCACTGGTGCCACCTCAGGTCTGGGAACCATGCTGCGTATCGTAGATTCTAATTAGCCATCTGGCCACTCCCAGCCATAGGCCCCCAGACAAAAACCTCGGCCCGTTTCCCTGGCAAACAAAAGTAAGTTATCCCGCTTCTGGATGGCAGATTGCAGGAGCCACTTTTCACCATCAAACCAGCCCAACTTGGCACTGGTGCCACCTGTGGTCTGGGAACCATCCTGCGTATCGTGGATTCTAAGGAGCCAGCCGGCCACTCCCTGCCACAGGCCCCCAAACACAAACAACGGCGCTTTTCCCTGGATAAAAAACTCGCCTGCTAACTTTTTGATGGCAGATTGCAGGAGCCACTTGGTACTATCAAACCAGCCCAACTTGGCACTGGTGCCACCATGGGTCTGGTCACCATCCTGCCTATCGTAGCTTTTCAGGAGCCAGGCGGTCACTCCCAGCCATAGGCCCTGAGACACAAACCTCGGCCCGTATCCCTGGCAAACAAAAGTAAGCTGCCCCGCTTCTGGATGGCAGATTGCAGGACGCACTTGGTACTATCAAACCAGCCCAACTTGGCACTGGTGCCACCTCTGGTCTGGGAACCATGCCGCGTATCGTGGATTCTAAGGAGCCAGCCGGCCACTCCCAGCCACAGGCCCCCAAACAGAAACAACGGCGCTTTTCCCTGGAAAACAAAACTCGCCTGCCAACTTTTTCATGGCTGATTGCAGGAGCCACTTGGTACTATCAAATCAGCCCAGCTTGGCACTGGTGCCACCATGGGTCTGGTCACCATCCTGCCTATTGTAGCTTTTCAGGAGCCAGCCGGTCACTCCCAGCCATAGGCCCCCAGACACAAACCTCGGCCCGTTTCCCTGGCAAAGAAAAATAAGCTACCCCGCTTCTGGATGGCACATTGCAGGAGCCACTTTGCACCATCAAACCAGCCCGACTTGGCACTGGTGCCACCTCTGGTCTGGGAACCATCCTGCGTATCGTGGATTCTAATTAGCCATCCGTCCACTCCCAGCCACAGGCCCCCAAACAAAAACAACGGCGCTTTTCCCTGGAAAACAAAACTCGCCTGCCAAATTTTGATGGCAGATTGCCGGAGCCACTGGGTACTATCAAACCAGCCCGACTTGGCACTGGTGCCACCTCAGGTCTGGGAACCATGCTGCGTATCGTAGATTCTAATTAGCCATCTGGCCACTCCCAGCCATAGGCCCCCAGACAAAAACCTCGGCCCGTTTCCCTGGCAAACAAAAGTAAGTTATCCCGCTTCTGGATGGCAGATTGCAGGAGCCACTTTTCACCATCAAACCAGCCCAACTTGGCACTGGTGCCACCTGTGGTCTGGGAACCATCCTGCGTATCGTGGATTCTAAGGAGCCAGCCGGCCACTCCCTGCCACAGGCCCCCAAACACAAACAACGGCGCTTTTCCCTGGATAACAAACTCGCCTGCTAACTTTTTGATGGCAGATTGCAGGAGCCACTTGGTACTATCAAACCAGCCCAACTTGGCACTGGTGCCACCATGGGTCTGGTCACCATCCTGCCTATCGTAGCTTTTCAGGAGCCAGGCGGTCACTCCCAGCCATAGGCCCTGAGACACAAACCTCGGCCCGTATCCCTGGCAAACAAAAGTAAGCTGCCCCGCTTCTGGATGGCAGATTGCAGGACGCACTTGGTACTATCAAACCAGCCCAACTTGGCACTGGTGCCACCTCTGGTCTGGGAACCATGCCGCGTATCGTGGATTCTAAGGAGCCAGCCGGCCACTCCCAGCCACAGGCCCCCAAACAGAAACAACGGCGCTTTTCCCTGGAAAACAAAACTCGCCTGCCAACTTTTTCATGGCTGATTGCAGGAGCCACTTGGTACTATCAAATCAGCCCAGCTTGGCACTGGTGCCACCATGGGTCTGGTCACCATCCTGCCTATTGTAGCTTTTCAGGAGCCAGCCGGTCACTCCCAGCCATAGGCCCCCAGACACAAACCTCGGCCCGTTTCCCTGGCAAACAAAAGTAAGCTACCCCGCTTCTGGATGGCAGATTGCAGGAACCACTTTGCACCATCAAACTAGCCCGACTTGGCACTGGTGCCACCTCTGGTCTGGGAACCATGCTGCGTATCGTGGATTCTAAGGAGCCATCCGTCCACTCCCAGACACAGGCCCCCAAACACAAACAACGGCGCTTTTCCCTGGAAAACAAAACTCGCCTGCCAACTTTTTGATGGCAGATTGCAGGAGCCACTTGGTACTATCAAACCAGCCCAACTTGGCACTGGTGCCACCATGGGTCTGGTCACCATCCTGCCTATCGTAGCTTTTCAGGAGCAAGCCGGTCACTCCCAGCCATAGGCCCCCAGACACAAACCTCGGCCCGTTTCCCTGGCAAACAAAAGTAAGCTGCCCCGCTTCTGGATGGCAGATTGCAGGACGCACTTGGTACTATCAAACCAGCCCGACTTGGCACTGGTGCCACCTCTGGTCTGGGAACCATCCTGCGTATCGTGGATTCTAAGCAGCCAGCCGGCCACTCCCAGCCACAGGCCCCCAAACACAAACAACGGCGCTTTTCCCTGGAAAACAAAACTCGCCTGCCAACATTTTGATGGCAGATTGCAGGAGCCACTTGGTACTATCAAATCAGCCCAACTTGGCACTGGTGCCACCATGCGTTTGGTCACCATCCTGCCTATCGTAGCTTTTCAGGAGCCAGACGGTCACTCCCAGCTATAGGCCCCCAGACAAAAACCTCGGCCCGTTTCCCTGGCATACAAAAGTAAGCTGCCCCGCTTCTGGATGGCAGATTGCAGGAACAACTTGGTACTATCAAACCAGCCCGACTTGGCACTGGTGCCACCTCTGGTCTGGGAACCATCCTGCGTATCGTGGATTCTAAGGAGCCAGCCGGCCACTCCCAGCCACAGGCCCCCAAACACAAACAACGGCGCTTTTCCCTGGAAAACAAAACTCGCCTGCCAACATTTTGATGGCAGATTGCAGGAGCCACTTGGTACTATCAAACCAGCCCAACTTGGCACTGGTGCCACCATGGATCTGGTCACCATCCTGCCTATCGTAGCTTTTCAGGACCTAGCCGGTCACTCCAAGCCATAGGCGCCCAGACAAAAAGCTCGGCCCTTTTCCCTGGCAAACAAAGTAAGCTGCCCCGCTTCTGGATGGCAGATTGCAGGAACCACTTGGTACTATCAAACCAGCCCGACTTGGCACTGGTGCCACCTTGGGTCTGGGAACCATCCTGCGTATCGTGGATTCTAAGGAGCCAGCCGGTCACTCCCAGCCACAGGCCCCCAAACACAAACAACGGCGCTTTTCCCTGGAAAACAAAACTCGCCTGCCAATATTTTGATGGCAGATTGCAGGAGCCACTTGCTACTATCAAATCAGCCCAACTTGGCACTGGTGCCACCATGGGTCTGGTCACCATCCTGCCTATCGTAGCTTTTCAGGAGCCAGCCGGTCCCTCCCTGCCATAGGCCCCCAGAGAAAAACCTCGGCCCGTTTCCCTGGCAAACAAAAGTAAGCTGCCCCGCTTCTGGATGGCAGATTGCAGGAGCCACTTTGCACCATCAAACTAGCCCGACTTGGCACTGGTGCCACCTCAGGTCTGGGAACCATCCTGCGTATCGTGGATTCTAAGGAGCCAGCCGGCCACTCCAGCCACAGGCCCCCAGACACAAACAACGGCGCTTTTCCCTGGAAAACAAAACTCGCCTGCCAACTTTTAGATGGCAGATTGCAGGAGCCACTTGGTACTGTCAAATCAGCCCAACTTGGCACTGGTGCCACCATGGGTCTGGTCACCATCCTGCCTATCGTAGCTTTTCAGGACCTAGCAGGTCACTCCCAGCCATAGGCGCCCAGACACAAAGCTCGGCCCGTTTCCCTGGCAAACAAAAGTAAGCTGCCCCGCTTCTGGATGGCAGATTTCCGGAGCCACTTGGTACTATCAAACCAGCCCGACTTGGCACTGGTGCCACCTCTGGTCTGGGAACCATGCTGCGTATCGTGGATTCTAAGGAGCCATCCGTCCACTCCCAGCCACAGGCCCCCAAACACAAACAACGGCGCTTTTCCCTGGAAAACAAAACTCGCCTGCCAACATTTTGATGGCAGATTGCAGGAGCCACTTGGTACTATCAAACCAGCCCAACTTGGCACTGGTGCCACCATGGGTCTGGTCACCATCCTGCCTATCGTAGCTTTTCAGGAGCCAGCCGGTCACTCCAAGCCATAGGCCCCCAGACAAAAACCTCGGCCCGTTTCCCTGGCAAAGAAAAATAAGCTACCCCGCTTCTGGATGGCACATTGCAGGAGCCACTTTGCACCATCAAACCAGCCCGACTTGGCACTGGTGCCACCTCTGGTCTGGGAACCATCCTGCGTATCGTGGATTCTAATTAGCCATCCGTCCACTCCCAGCCACAGGCCCCCAAACAAAAACAACGGCGCTTTTCCCTGGAAAACAAAACTCGCCTGCCAAATTTTGATGGCAGATTGCCGGAGCCACTGGGTACTATCAAACCAGCCCAACTTGACACTGGTGCCACCATGGGTCTGGTCACCATCCTGCCTATCGTAGCTTTTCAGGAGCCAGCCGGTCACTCCCAGCCATAGGCCCCCAGAAAAAAAGCTCGGACCGTTTCCCTGGCAAACAAAAGTAAGTTATTCCGCTACTGGATGGCAGATTGCAGGAGCCACTTTTCACCATCAAACCAGCCCGACTTGGCACTGGTGCCACCTCTGGTCTGGGAACCATGCTGCGTATCGTGGATTCTAAGGAGCCAGCCGGCCACTCCCAGCCACAGGCCCCCAAAAACAAACAACGGCGCATTTCCCTGGATAACAAACTCGCCTGCCAACTTTTTTTATGGCAGATTGCAGGAGCCACTTGGTACTATCAAACCAGCCCAACTTGGCACTGGTGCCACCATGGGTCTGGTCACCATCCTGCCTATCGTAGCTTTTCAGGAGCCAGCCGGTCACTCCCAGCCATAGGCCCCGAGACACAAACCTCGGCCCGTTTCCCTGGCAAACAAAAGTAAGCTACCCCGCTTCTGGATGGCAGATTGCAGGACGCACTTGGTACTATCAAACCAGCCCAACTTGGCACTGGTGCCACCTCTGGTCTGGGAACCATGCTGCGTATCGTGGATTCTAAGGAGCCAGCCGGCCACTCCCAGCCACAGGCCCCCAAATACAAACAACGGCGCTTTTCCCTGGAAAACAAAACTCGCCTGCCAACATTTTGATGGCAGATTGCAGGAGCCACTTGGTACTATCAAACCAGCCCAACTTGGCACTGGTGCCACCATGGGTCTGGTCACCATCCTGCCTATCGTAGCTTTTCAGGAGCCAGCCGGTCACTCCCAGCCATAGGCCCCCAGACACAAACCTCGGCCCGTTTCCCTGGCAAACAAAAGTAAGCTGCCCCGCTTCTGGATGGCAGATTGCAGGAGCCACTTGGTACTATCAAACCAGCCCGACTTGGCACTGGTGCCACCTTGGGTCTGGGAACCATCCTGCGTATCGTGGATTCTAAGGAGCCAGCCGGTCACTCTCAGCCACAGGCCCCCAAACACAAACCACAGCGCTTTTCCCTGGAAAACAAAACCCGCCTGCCGACATTTTGATGGCAGATTGCAGGAGCCACTTGCTACTATCAAATCAGCCCAACTTGGCACTGGTGCCACCATGGGTCTGGTCACCATCCTGCCTATCGTAGCTTTTCAGGAGCCAGCCGGTCACTCCCAGCCATAGGCCCCCAGACACAAAGCTCGGCCCGTTTCCCTGGCAAACAAAAGTAAGCTGCCCCGCTTCTGGATGGCAGATTGCAGGACGCACTTGGTACTATCAAACCAGCCCGACTTGGCACTGGTGCCACCTCTGGTCTGGGAACCATGGTGCGTATCGTGAATTCTAAGGAGCCAGCCGGCCACTCCCAGCCATAGGCACCCAAACACAAACAACGGCGCTTTTCCCTGGAAAACAAAACTCGCCTGCCAACTTTTTGATGGCAGATTGCAGGAGCCACTTGGTACTATCAAACCAGCTCAACTTGGCACTGGTGCCACCATGGGTCTCCTCACCATCCTGCCTATCGTAGCTTTTCAGGAGCCAGCCGGTCACTCCCAGCCATAGGCCCCCAGACACAAACCTCGGCCCGTTTCCCTGGCAAACAAAAGTAAGCTGCCCCGCTTCTGCATGGCAGATTGCAGGAGCTATTTAGTACTATCAAACCAGCCCGACTTGGCACTGGTGCCACCTCAGGTCTGGGAACCATCCTGCCTATCGTGGATTCTAAGGAGCCAGCCGGCCACTCCCAGCCACAGGCGCCCAAACACAAACAACGGCGCTTTTCCCTGGAAAACAAAACTCGCCCGCCAAATTTTGACGGCAGATTGCAGGAGCCACTTGGTACTATCAAATCAGCCCAACTTGGGACTGGTGCCACCATGGGTCTGGTCACCATCCTGCCTATCGTAGCTTTTCAGGAGCCAGCCGGTCACTCCCAGCCATAGGCCCCCAGACAAAAACCTCGGCCCGTTTCCCTGGCATACAAAAGTAAGCTGCCCTGCTTCTGGATGGCAGATTGCAGGAACCACTTGGTACTATCAAACCAGCAAAACTTGGCACTGGTGCCACCTTGGGTCTGGATACCATGCTGCGTATCGTGGATTCTAAGGAGCCAGCCGGCCACTCCCAGCCACAGGCCCCCAAACACAAACAACGGCGCTTTTCCCTGGAAAACAAAACTCTCCTGCCAACTTTTTGATGGGAGATTGCAGGAGCCACTTGTTTTTATCAAATCAGACCAACTTGGCACTGGTGCCACCATGGGTCTGGTCACCATCCTGCCTATCGTAGCTTTTCAGGAGCCAGCCGGTCACTCGCAGCCATAGGCCCCCGGACACAAACCTCGGCCCGTTTCCCTGACAAACAAAAGTAAGTTATCCCGCTTCTGGATGGCAGATTGCCGGAGCCACTTGGTACTATCAAACCAGCCCGACTTGGCACTGGTGCCACCATGGGTCTGGTCACCATCCTGCCTATCGTGGATTCTAATTAGCCCTCTGTCCACTCCCAGCCACAGGCCCCCAAACAAAAACAACGGCGCTTTTCCCTGGAAAACAAAACTCGTCTGCCAACTTTTTGATGGCAGATTGCCAGAGCCACTTGGTACTATCAAACCAGCCCAACTTGGCACTGGTGCCACCTTGGGTCTGGGAACCATGCTGCGTATCGTGGATTATAAGGAGCCATCCGGCCACTCCCAGCCACAGGCCCCCAAACAAATACAACGGCGCTTTTCCCTGGAAAACAAAACTCGCCTGCCAAATTTTTGATGGCAGATTGCAGGAGCCACTTGGTACTATCAAACCAGCCCAACTTGACACTGGTGCCACCATGGGTCTGGTCACCATCCTGCCTATCGTAGCTTTTCTGGAGCCAGCCGGTCACTCCCAGCCATAGGCCCCCAGACACAAACCTCGGCCCGTTTCCCTGGCAAACAAAAGTAAGCTGCCCCGCTTCTGGATGGCAGATTGCAGGAGCCACTTGGTACTATCAAACCAGCCCAACTTGGCACTGGTGCCACCTTGGGTCTGGGAACCATCCTGCGTATCGTGGATTCTAAGGAGCCAGCCCGTCACTCCCAGCCACAGGCCCCCAAACACAAACCACAGCGCTTTTCTCTGGAAAACAAACCCGCCTGCCGACATTTTGATGGCAGATTGCAGGAGCCACTTGCTGCTATCAAATCAGCCCAACTTGGCACTGGTGCCACCATGGGTCTGGTCACCATCCTGCCTATCGTAGCTTTTCAGGAGCCAGCCGGTCACTCCCAGTCATAGGCCCCCAGACACAAACCTCTGCCCGTTTCCCTGGCAAACAAAAGTAAGCTGCCCCGCTTCTGGATGGCAGATTGTAGGACGCACTTGGTACTATCAAACCAGCCCGACTTGGCACTGGTGCCACCTCTGGTCTGGGAACTATGGTGCGTATCGTGGATTCTAAGGAGCCAGCCGGCCACTCCCAGCCATAGGCACCCAAACACAAACAACGGCGCTTTTCCCTGGAAAACAAAACTCGCCTGCCAACATTTTGATGGCAGATTGCAGGAGCCACTTGGTACTATCAAACCAGCCCAACTTGGCACTGGTGCCACCATGGGTCTGGTCACCATCCTGCCTATCGTAGCTTTTCAGGAGCCAGACGGTCACTCGCAGCCATAGGCCCCCAGACAAAAACCTCGGCCCGTTTCCCTGGCAAACAAAAGTAAGCTGCCCCGCTTCTGCATGGCAGATTGCAGGAGCTATTTAGTACTATCAAACCAGCCCGACTTGGCACTGGTGCCACCATGGGTCTGGTCACCATCCTGCCTATCGTAGCTTTTCAGGAGCCAGCCGGTCACTCCCAGCCATAGGCCCCCAGACAAAAACCTCGGCCCGTTCCCCTGGCAAACAAAAGTAAGTTATCCCACTTCTGGATGGCAGATTGCAGGAGCCACTTTTCACCATCAAACCAGCCCAACTTGGCACTGGTGCCACCTCTGGTCTGGGAACCATCCTGCGTATCGTGGATTTTAAGGAGCCAGCCGGCCACTCCTGCCACAGGCCCCCAAACACAAACAACGGCGCTTTTCCCTGGATAACAAACTCGCCTGCCAACTTTTTGATGGCAGATTGCAGGAGCCACTTGGTACTATCAAACCAGCCCAACTTGGCACTGGTGCCACCATGGGTCTGGTCACCATCCTGCCTATCGTAGCTTTTCAGGAGCCAGGCGGTCACTCCCAGCCATAGGCCCTGAGACACAAACCTCGGCCCGTATCCCTGGCAAACAAAAGTAAGCTGCCCCGCTTCTGGATGGCAGATTGCAGGACGCACTTGGTACTATCAAACCAGCCCAACTTGGCACTGGTGCCACCTCTGGTCTGGGAACCATGCCGCGTATCGTGGATTCTAAGGAGCCAGCCGGCCACTCCCAGCCACAGGCCCCCAAACAGAAACAACGGCGCTTTTCCCTGGAAAACAAAACTCGCCTGCCAACTTTTTCATGGCTGATTGCAGGAGCCACTTGGTACTATCAAATCAGCCCAGCTTGGCACTGGTGCCACCATGGGTCTGGTCACCATCCTGCCTATCTTAGCTTTTCAGGAGCCAGCCGGTCACTCCCAGCCATAGGCCCCCAGACACAAACCTCGGCCCGTTTCCCTGGCAAACAAAAGTAAGCTACCCCGCTTCTGGATGGCAGATTGCAGGAACCACTTTGCACCATCAAACTAGCCCGACTTGGCACTGGTGCCACCTCTGGTCTGGGAACCATGCTGCGTATCGTGGATTCTAAGGAGCCATCCGTCCACTCCCAGACACAGGCCCCCAAACACAAACAACGGCGCTTTTCCCTGGAAAACAAAACTCGCCTGCCAACTTTTTGATGGCAGATTGCAGGAGCCACTTGGTACTATCAAACCAGCCCAACTTGGCACTGGTGCCACCATGGGTCTGGTCACCATCCTGCCTATCGTAGCTTTTCAGGAGCAAGCCGGTCACTCCCAGCCATAGGCCCCCAGACACAAACCTCGGCCCGTTTCCCTGGCAAACAAAAGTAAGCTGCCCCGCTTCTGGATGGCAGATTGCAGGACGCACTTGGTAGTATCAAACCAGCCCGACTTGGCACTGGTGCCACCTCTGGTCTGGGAACCATCCTGCGTATCGTGGATTCTAAGGAGCCAGCCGGCCACTCCCAGCCACAGGCCCCCAAACACAAACAACGGCGCTTTTCCCTGGAAAACAAAACTCGCCTGCCAACATTTTGATGGCAGATTGCAGGAGCCACTTGGTACTATCAAATCAGCCCAACTTGGCACTAGTGCCACCATGCGTTTGGTCACCATCCTGCCTATCGTAGCTTTTCAGGAGCCAGACGGTCACTCCCAGCTATAGGCCCCCAGACAAAAACCTCGGCCCGTTTCCCTGGCATACAAAAGTAAGCTGCCCCGCTTCTGGATGGCAGATTGCAGGAACAACTTGGTACTATCAAACCAGCCCGACTTGGCACTGGTGCCACCTCTGGTCTGGGAACCATCCTGCGTATCGTGGATTCTAAGCAGCCAGCCGGCCACTCCCAGCCACAGGCCCCCAAACACAAACAACGGCGCTTTTCCCTGGAAAACAAAACTCGCCTGCCAACATTTTGATGGCAGATTGCAGGAGCCACTTGGTACTATCAAACCAGCCCAACTTGGCACTGGTGCCACCATGGATCTGGTCACCATCCTGCCTATCGTAGCTTTTCAGGACCTAGCCGGTCACTCCAAGCCATAGGCGCCCAGACAAAAAGCTCGGCCCGTTTCCCTGGCAAACAAAGTAAGCTGCCCCGCTTCTGGATGGCAGATTGCAGGAACCACTTGGTACTATCAAACCAGCCCGACTTGGCACTGGTGCCACCTTGGGTCTGGGAACCATCCTGCGTATCGTGGATTCTAAGGAGCCAGCCGGTCACTCCCAGCCACAGGCCCCCAAACACAAACAACGGCGCTTTTCCCTGGAAAACAAAACTCGCCCGCCAAATTTTGACGGCAGATTGCAGGAGCCACTTGGTACTATCAAATCAGCCCAACTTGGGACTGGTGCCACCATGGGTCTGGTCACCATCCTGCCTATCGTAGCTTTTCAGGAGCCAGCCGGTCCCTCCCTGCCATAGGCCACCAGAGAAAAACCTCGGCCCGTTTCCCTGGCAAACAAAAGTAAGCTGCCCCGCTTCTGGATGGCAGATTGCAGGAGCCACTTTGCACCATCAAACTAGCCCGACTTGGCACTGGTGCCACCTCAGGTCTGGGAACCATCCTGCGTATCGTGGATTCTAAGGAGCCAGCCGGCCACTCCAGCCACAGGCCCCCAGACACAAACAACGGCGCTTTTCCCTGGAAAACAAAACTCGCCTGCCAACTTTTAGATGGCAGATTGCAGGAGCCACTTGGTACTGTCAAATCAGCCCAACTTGGCACTGGTGCCACCATGGGTCTGGTCACCATCCTGCCTATCGTAGCTTTTCAGGACCTAGCAGGTCACTCCCAGCCATAGGCGCCCAGACACAAAGCTCGGCCCGTTTCCCTGGCAAACAAAAGTAAGCTGCCCCGCTTCTGGATGGCAGATTTCCGGAGCCACTTGGTACTATCAAACCAGCCCGACTTGGCACTGGTGCCACCTCTGGTCTGGGAACCATGCTGCGTATCGTGGATTCTAAGGAGCCATCCGTCCACTCCCAGCCACAGGCCCCCAAACACAAACAACGGCGCTTTTCCCTGGAAAACAAAACTCGCCTGCCAACATTTTGATGGCAGATTGCAGGAGCCACTTGCTACTATCAAATCAGCCCATCTTGGCACTGGTGCCACCATGGGTCTGGTCACCATCCTGCCTATCGTAGGTGTTCAGGCGCCAGCCGGTCACTCCCAGCCATAGGCCCCCAGAGAAAAACCTCGGCCCGTTTCCCTGGCAAACAAAAGTAAGCTGCCCCGCTTCTGGATGGCAGATTGCAGGAGCCACTTTGCACCATCAAACCAGCCCAACTTGGCACTGGTGCCACCTCTGGTCTGGGAACCATGCTGTGTATCGTGGATTCCAATTAGCAAGCCAGCCACTCCCAGCCACAGGCCTCCAAACACAAACAACGGCGCTTTTCCCTGGAAAACAAAACTCGCCTGCCAACTTTTTGATGGCAGATTGCAGGAGCCACTTGGTACTATCAAACCAGCCCAACTTGGCACTGGTGCCACCATGGGTCTGGTAACCATCCTGCCTATCGTAGCTTTTCAGGACCTAGACGGTCACTCCCAGCCATAGGCCCCGTGACACAAAGCTCGGCCCTTTTCCCTGGCAAACAAAAGTAAGCTGTCCCGCTTCTGGATGGCAGATTGCAGGATCCACTAGGTATTATCAAACCAGCCCGACTTGGCACTGGTGCCACCTCTGGTCTGGGAACCATCCTGCGTATCGTGGATTCTAAGCAGCCAGCCGGCCACTCCCAGCCACAGGCCCCCAAACACAAACAACGGCGCTTTTCCCTGGAAAACAAAACTCGCCTGCCAACATTTTGATGGCAGATTGCAGGAGCCACTTGGTACTATCAAACCAGCCCAACTTGGCACTGGTGCCACCATGGGTCTGGTCACCATCCTGCCTATCGTAGCTTTTCAGGAGCCAGCCGGTCACTCCAAGCCATAGGCCCCCAGACAAAAACCTCGGCCCGTTTCCCTGGCAAAGAAAAATAAGCTACCCCGCTTCTGGATGGCACATTGCAGGAGCCACTTTGCACCATCAAACCAGCCCGACTTGGCACTGGTGCCACCTCTGGTCTGGGAACCATCCTGCGTATCGTGGATTCTAATTAGCCATCCGTCCACTCCCAGCCACAGGCCCCCAAACAAAAACAACGGCGCTTTTCCCTGGAAAACAAAACTCGCCTGCCAAATTTTGATGGCAGATTGCCGGAGCCACTGGGTACTATCAAACCAGCCCAACTTGACACTGGTGCCACCATGGGTCTGGTCACCATCCTGCCTATCGTAGCTTTTCAGGAGCCAGCCGGTCACTCCCAGCCATAGGCCCCCAGAAAAAAAGCTCGGACCGTTTCCCTGGCAAACAAAAGTAAGTTATTCCGCTACTGGATGGCAGATTGCAGGAGCCACTTTTCACCATCAAACCAGCCCGACTTGGCACTGGTGCCACCTCTGGTCTGGGAACCATGCTGCGTATCGTGGATTCTAAGGAGCCAGCCGGCCACTCCCAGCCACAGGCCCCCAAACACAAACAACGGCGCATTTCCCTGGATAACAAACTCGCCTGCCAACTTTTTTTATGGCAGATTGCAGGAGCCACTTGGTACTATCAAACCAGCCCAACTTGGCACTGGTGCCACCATGGGTCTGGTCACCATCCTGCCTATCGTAGCTTTTCAGGAGCCAGCCGGTCACTCCCAGCCATAGGCCCCGAGACACAAACCTCGGCCCGTTTCCCTGGCAAACAAAAGTAAGCTACCCCGCTTCTGGATGGCAGATTGCAGGACGCACTTGGTACTATCAAACCAGCCCAACTTGGCACTGGTGCCACCTCTGGTCTGGGAACCATGCTGCGTATCGTGGATTCTAAGGAGCCAGCCGGCCACTCCCAGCCACAGGCCCCCAAATACAAACAACGGCGCTTTTCCCTGGAAAACAAAACTCGCCTGCCAACATTTTGATGGCAGATTGCAGGAGCCACTTGGTACTATCAAACCAGCCCAACTTGGCACTGGTGCCACCATGGGTCTGGTCACCATCCTGCCTATCGTAGCTTTTCAGGAGCCAGCCGGTCACTCCCAGCCATAGGCCCCCAGACACAAACCTCGGCCCGTTTCCCTGGCAAACAAAAGTAAGCTGCCCCGCTTCTGGATGGCAGATTGCAGGAGCCACTTGGTACTATCAAACCAGCCCAACTTGGCACTGGTGCCACCTTGGGTCTGGGAACCATCCTGCGTATCGTGGATTCTAAGGAGCCAGCCGGTCACTCTCAGCCACAGGCCCCCAAACACAAACCACAGCGCTTTTCCCTGGAAAACAAAACCCGCCTGCCGACATTTTGATGGCAGATTGCAGGAGCCACTTGCTACTATCAAATCAGCCCAACTTGGCACTGGTGCCACCATGGGTCTGGTCACCATCCTGCCTATCGTAGCTTTTCAGGAGCCAGCCGGTCACTCCCAGCCATAGGCCCCCAGACACAAAGCTCGGCCCGTTTCCCTGGCAAACAAAAGTAAGCTGCCCCGCTTCTGGATGGCAGATTGCAGGACGCACTTGGTACTATCAAACCAGCCCGACTTGGCACTGGTGCCACCTCTGGTCTGGGAACCATGGTGCGTATCGTGAATTCTAAGGAGCCAGCCGGCCACTCCCAGCCATAGGCACCCAAACACAAACAACGGCGCTTTTCCCTGGAAAACAAAACTCGCCTGCCAACTTTTTGATGGCAGATTGCAGGAGCCACTTGGTACTATCAAACCAGCTCAACTTGGCACTGGTGCCACCATGGGTCTGCTCACCATCCTGCCTATCGTAGCTTTTCAGGAGCCAGCCGGTCACTCCCAGCCATAGGCCCCCAGACACAAACCTCGGCCCGTTTCCCTGGCAAACAAAAGTAAGCTGCCCCGCTTCTGCATGGCAGATTGCAGGAGCTATTTAGTACTATCAAACCAGCCCGACTTGGCACTGGTGCCACCTCAGGTCTGGGAACCATCCTGCCTATCGTGGATTCTAAGGAGCCAGCCGGCCACTCCCAGCCACAGGCGCCCAAACACAAACAACGGCGCTTTTCCCTGGAAAACAAAACTCGCCCTCCAAATTTTGACGGCAGATTGCAGGAGCCACTTGGTACTATCAAATCAGCCCAACTTGGGTCTGGTGCCACCATGGGTCTGGTCACCATCCTGCCTATCGTAGCTTTTCAGGAGCCAGCCGGTCACTCCCAGCCATAGGCCCCCAGACAAAAACCTCGGCCCGTTTCCCTGGCATACAAAAGTAAGCTGCCCTGCTTCTGGATGGCAGATTGCAGGAACCACTTGGTACTATCAAACCAGCAAAACTTGGCACTGGTGCCACATTGGGTCTGGATACCATGCTGCGTATCGTGGATTCTAAGGAGCCAGCCGGCCACTCCCAGCCACAGGCCCCCAAACACAAACAACGGCGCTTTTCCCTGGAAAACAAAACTCTCCTGCCAACTTTTTGATGGGAGATTGCAGGAGCCACTTGGTTTTATCAAATCAGACCAACTTGGCACTGGTGCCACCATGGGTCTGGTCACCATCCTGCCTATCGTAGCTTTTCAGGAGCCAGCCGGTCACTCGCAGCCATAGGCCCCCGGACACAAACCTCGGCCCGTTTCCCTGACAAACAAAAGTAAGTTATCCCGCTTCTGGATGGCAGATTGCCGGAGCCACTTGGTACTATCAAACCAGCCCGACTTGGCACTGGTGCCACCATGGGTCTGGTCACCATCCTGCCTATCGTGGATTCTAATTAGCCCTCTGTCCACTCCCAGCCACAGGCCCCCAAACAAAAACAACGGCGCTTTTCCCTGGAAAACAAAACTCGTCTGCCAACTTTTTGATGGCAGATTGCCAGAGCCACTTGGTACTATCAAACCAGCCCAACTTGGCACTGGTGCCACCTTGGGTCTGGGAACCATGCTGCGTATCGTGGATTATAAGGAGCCATCCGGCCACTCCCAGCCACAGGCCCCCAAACAAAAACAACGGCGCTTTTCCCTGGAAAACAAAACTCGCCTGCCAAATTTTTGATGGCAGATTGCAGGAGCCACTTGGTACTATCAAACCAGCCCAACTTGACACTGGTGCCACCATGGGTCTGGTCACCATCCTGCCTATCTTAGCTTTTCTGGAGCCAGCCGGTCACTCCCAGCCATAGGCCCCCAGACACAAACCTCGGCCCGTTTCCCTGGCAAACAAAAGTAAGCTGCCCCGCTTCTGGATGGCAGATTGCAGGAGCCACTTGGTACTATCAAACCAGCCCAACTTGGCACTGGTGCCACCTTGGGTCTGGGAACCATCCTGCGTATCGTGGATTCTAAGGAGCCAGCCCGTCACTCCCAGCCACAGGCCCCCAAACACAAACCACAGCGCTTTTCTCTGGAAAACAAACCCGCCTGCCGACATTTTGATGGCAGATTGCAGGAGCCACTTGCTGCTATCAAATCAGCCCAACTTGGCACTGGTGCCACCATGGGTCTGGTCACCATCCTGCCTATCGTAGCTTTTCAGGAGCCAGCCGGTCACTCCCAGTCATAGGCCCCCAGACACAAACCTCTGCCCGTTTCCCTGGCAAACAAAAGTAAGCTGCCCCGCTTCTGGATGGCAGATTGTAGGACGCACTTGGTACTATCAAACCAGCCCGACTTGGCACTGGTGCCACCTCTGGTCTGGGAACTATGGTGCGTATCGTGGATTCTAAGGAGCCAGCCGGCCACTCCCAGCCATAGGCACCCAAACACAAACAACGGCGCTTTTCCCTGGAAAACAAAACTCGCCTGCCAACTTTTTGATGGCAGATTGCAGGAGCCACTTGGTACTATCAAACCAGCTCAACTTGGCACTGGTGCCACCATGGGTCTGCTCACCATCCTGCCTATCGTAGCTTTTCAGGAGCCAGACGGTCACTCGCAGCCATAGGCCCCCAGACAAAAACCTCGGCCCGTTTCCCTGGCAAACAAAAGTAAGCTGCCCCGCTTCTGCATGGCAGATTGCAGGAGCTATTTAGTACTATCAAACCAGCCCGACTTGGCACTGGTGCCACCATGGGTCTGGTCACCATCCTGCCTATCGTAGCTTTTCAGGAGCCAGCCGGTCACTCCCAGCCATAGGCCCCCAGACAAAAACCTCGGCCCGTTCCCCTGGCAAACAAAAGTAAGTTATCCCACTTCTGGATGGCAGATTGCAGGAGCCACTTTTCACCATCAAACCAGCCCAACTTGGCACTGGTGCCACCTCTGGTCTGGGAACCATCCTGCGTATCGTGGATTCTAAGGAGCCAGCCGGCCACTCCTGCCACAGGCCCCCAAACACACACAACGGCGCTTTTCCCTGCATAACAAACTCGCCTGCCAACTTTTTGATGGCAGATTGCAGGAGCCACTTGGTACTATCAAACCAGCCCAACTTGGCACTGGTGCCACCATGGGTCTGGTCACCATCCTGCCTATCGTAGCTTTTCAGGAGCCAGGCGGTCACTCCCAGCCATAGGCCCTGAGACACAAACCTCGGCCCGTATCGCTGGCAAACAAAAGTAAGCTGCCCCGCTTCTGGATGGCAGATTGCAGGAGCCACTTGGTACTATCAAACCAGCCCAACTTGGCACTGGTGCCACCTCTGGTCTGGGAACCATGCCGCGTATCGTGGATTCTAAGGAGCCAGCCGGCCACTCCCAGCCACAGGCCCCCAAACAGAAACAACGGCGCTTTTCCCTGGAAAACAAAACTCGCCTGCCAACTTTTTGATGGCAGATTGCAGGAGCCACTTGGTACTATCAAACCAGCCCGACTTGGCACTGGTGCCACCATGGGTCTGGTCACCATCCTGCCTATCGTGGATTCTAATTAGCCATCTGTCCACTCCCAGCCACAGGCCCCCAAACAAAAACAACGGCGCTTTTCCCTGGAAAACAAAACTCGTCTGCCAACTTTTTGATGGCAGATTGCAGGAGCCACTTGGTACTATCAAACCAGCGCAACTTGGCACTGGTGCCACCTTGGGTCTGGGAACCATGCCGCGTATCGTGGATTATAAGGAGCCAGCCGGCCACTCCCAGCCACAGGCCCCCAAACACAAACCACAGCGCTTTTGCCTGGAAAACAAAATTCGCCGGCCAACTTTTTGATGGCAGATTGCAGGAGCCACTTGGTACTA
The DNA here is from genome assembly GCF_035770615.1 of Melospiza melodia melodia. Lineage (NCBI taxonomy): Eukaryota > Metazoa > Chordata > Aves > Passeriformes > Passerellidae > Melospiza > Melospiza melodia. The sequence continues at coordinate 38,065,596 of NC_086195.1, read as the reverse complement.
TCAAATCAGCCCAACTTGGCACTGGTGCCACCATGGGTCTGGTCACCATCCTGCTTATCGTAGCTTTTCAGGAGCCAGCCGGTCACTCCCAGCCATAGGCGCCCAGACACAATGCTCTGCCCTTTTCCCTGGCAAACCAAAGTAAGCTGCCCCGCTTCTGGATGGCAGATTGCAGGAACCACTTGGTACTATAAAACCAGCCCGACTTGGCACTGGTGCCACCTCTGGTCTGGGAACCATGCTGCGTATCGTGGATTCTAAGGAGCCAGCCGGCCACTCCCAGCCACAGGCCCCCAAACAAAATCAACGGCGCTTTTCCCTGGAAAACAAAACTCGCCTGCCAACATTTTGATGGCAGATTGCAGGAGACACTTGGTACTATCAAACCAGCCCAACTTGACACTGGTGCCACCATGGGTCTGGTCACCATCCTGCCTATCTTAGCTTTTCAGGAGCCAGCCGGTCACTCCCAGCCATAGGCCCCCAGACACAAAGCTCGGCCCGTTTCCCTGGCAAACAAAAGTAAGCTGCCCCGCTTCTGGATGGCAGATTGCAGGAGCCACTTGGTACTATCAAACCAGCCCAACTTGGCACTGGTGCCACCTTGGGTCTGGGAACCATCCTGCGTATCGTGGATTCTAAGGAGCCAGCCGGTCACTCCCAGCCACCGGCCCCCAAACACAAACCACAGCGCTTTTCCCTGGAAAACAAACCCGCCTGCCGACATTTTGATGGCAGATTGCAGGAGCCACTTGCTGCTATCAAATCAGCCCAACTTGGCACTGGTGCCACCATGGGTCTGGTCACCATCCTGCCTATCGTAGCTCTTCAGGAGCCAGCCGGTCACTCCCAGTCATAGGCCCCCAGACACAAAGCTCGGCCCGTTTCCCTGGCAAACAAAAGTAAGCTGCCCCGCTTCTGGATGGCAGATTTTAGGACGCACTTGGTACTATCAAACCAGCCCGACTTGGCACTGGTGCCACCTCTGGTCTGGGAACTATGGTGCGTATCGTGGATTCTAAGGAGCCAGCCGGCCACTCCCAGCCATAGGCACCCAAACACAAACAACGGCGCTTTTCCCTGGAAAACAAAACTCGCCTGCCAACTTTTTGAAGGCAAATTGCAGGAGCCACTTGGTACTATCAAACCAGCTCAATTTGGCACTGGTGCCACCATGGGTCTGCTCACCATCCTGCCTATCGTAGCTTTTCAGGAGCCAGCCGGTCACTCCAAGCCATAGGCCCCCAGACAAAAACCTCGGCCCGTTTCCCTGGCAAACAAAAGTAAGCTGCCCCGCTTCTGCATGGCAGATTGCAGGACGCACTTGGTACTATCAAACCAGCCCGACTTGGCACTGGTGCCACCATGGGTCTGGTCACCATCCTGCCTATCGTAGCTTTTCAGGAGCCAGCCGGTCACTCCCAGCCATAGGCCCCCAGACAAAAACCTCGGCCCGTTTCCCTGGCAAACAAAAGTAAGTTATCCCGCTTCTGGATGGCAGATTGCAGGAGCCACTTTTCACCATCAAACCAGCCCAACTTGGCACTGGTGCCACCTCTGGTCTGGGAACCATCCTGCGTATCGTGGATTCTAAGGAGCCAGCCGGCCACTCCCAGCCACAGGCCCCCAAACACAAACAACGGCGCTTTTCCCTGGATAACAAACTCGCCTGCCAACTTTTTGATGGCAGATTGCAGGAGCCACTTGGTACTATCAAACCAGCCCAACTTGGCACTGGTGCCACCATGGGTCTGGTCACCATCCTGCCTATCGTAGCTTTTCAGGAGCCAGGTGGTCACTCCCAGCCATAGGCCCTGAGACACAAACCTCGGCCCGTATCCCTGGCAAACAAAAGTAAGCTGCCCCGCTTCTGGATGGCAGATTGCAGGAGCCACTTGGTACTATCAAACCAGCCCAACTTGGCACTGGTGCCACCTCTGGTCTGGGAACCATGCTGCGTATCGTGGATTCTAAGGAGCCATCCGTCCACTCTCAGACACAGGCCACCAAACACGAACAACGGCGCTTTTCCCTGGAAAACAAAACTCGCCTGACAACTTTTTGATGGCAGATTGCAGGAGCCACTTGGTACTATCAAACCAGCCCAACTTGGCACTGGTGCCACCATGGGTCTGGTCACCATCCTGCCTATCGTAGCTTTTCAGGAGCCAGCCGGTCACTCGCAGCCATAGGCCCCCAGACACAAACCTCGGCCCGTTTCCCTGGCAAACAAAAGTAAGCTGCCCCGCTTCTGGATGGCAGATTGCAGGACGCACTTGGTAGTATCAAACCAGCCCGACTTGGCACTGGTGCCACCTCTGGTCTGGGAACCATCCTGCGTATCGTGGATTCCTAGCAGCCAGCCGGCCACTCCCAGCCACAGGCCCCCAAACACAAACAACGGCGCTTTTCCCTGGAAAACAAAACTCGCCTGCCAACATTTTGATGGCAGATTGCAGGAGCCACTTGGTACTATCAAATCAGCCCAACTTGGCACTGGTGCCACCATGCGTTTGGTCACCATCCTGCCTATCGTAGCTTTTCAGGGTCCAGACGGTCACTCCCAGCTATAGGCCCCCAGAGAAAAACCTCGGCCCGTTTCCCTGGCATACAAAAGTAAGCTGCCCCGCTTCTGGATGGCAGATTGCAGGAACAACTTGGTACTATCAAACCAGCCCGACTTGGCACTGGTGCCACCTCTGGTCTGGGAACCATCCTGCGTATCGTGGTTCTAAGGAGCCATCCGTCCACTCCCAGCCACAGGCCCCCAAACACAAACAACGGCGCTTTTCCCTGGAAAACCAAACTCGCCTGCCAACATTTTGATGGCAGATTGCAGGAGCCACTTGGTACTATCAAACCAGCCCAACTTGGCACTGGTGCCACCATGGATCTGGTCACCATCCTGCCTATCGTAGCTTTTCAGGAGCCAGACGGTCACTCCAAGCCATAGGCGCCCAGACAAAAAGCTCGGCCCGTTTCCCTGGCAAACAAAGTAAGCTGCCCCGCTTCTGGATGGCAGATTGCAGGACGCACTTGGTACTATCAAACCAGCCCGACTTGGCACTGGTGCCACCTTGGGTCTGGGAACCATCCTGCGTATCGTGGATTCTAAGGAGCCAGCCGGCCACTCCCAGCCACAGGCGCCCAAACACAAACAACGGCGCTTTTCCCTGGAAAACAAAACTCGCCTGCCAAATTTTGATGGCAGATTGCAGGAGCCACTTGGTACTATCAAATCAGCCCAACTTGGGACTGGTGCCACCATGGGTCTGGTCACCATCCTGCCTATCGTAGCTTTTCAGGAGCCAGCCGGTCACTCCCAGCCATAGGCCCCCAGACAAAAACCTCGGCCCGTTTCCCTGGCATACAAAAGTAAGCTGCCCTGCTTCTGGATGGCAGATTGCAGGAACCACTTGGTACTATCAAACCAGCAAAACTTGGCACTGGTGCCACCTTGGGTCTGGATACCATGCTGCGTATCGTGGATTCTAAGGAGCCAGCCGGCCACTCCCAGCCACAGGCCCCCAAACACAAACAACGGCGCTTTTCCCTGGAAAACAAAACTCGTCTGCCAACTTTTTGATGGCAGATTGCCAGAGCCACTTGGTACTATCAAACCAGCCCAACTTGGCACTGGTGCCACCTTGGGTCTGGGAACCATCCTGCGTATCGTGGATTCTAAGGAGCCAGCCGGCCACTCCCAGCCACAGGCCCCCAAACACAAACCACAGCGCTTTTCCCTGGAAAACAAAATTCGCCGGCCAACATTTTGATGGCAGATTGCAGGAGCCACTTGGTACTATCAAATCAGCCCAACTTGGCACTGGTGCCACCATGGGTCTGGTCACCATCCTGCTTATCGTAGCTTTTCAGGAGCCAGCCGGTCACTCCCAGCCATAGGCGCCCAGACACAATGCTCTGCCCTTTTCCCTGGCAAACCAAAGTAAGCTGCCCCGCTTCTGGATGGCAGATTGCAGGAACCACTTGGTACTATAAAACCAGCCCGACTTGGCACTGGTGCCACCTCTGGTCTGGGAACCATGCTGCGTATCGTGGATTCTAAGGAGCCAGCCAGCCACTCCCAGCCACAGGCCCCCAAACAAAATCAACGGCGCTTTTCCCTGGAAAACAAAACTCGCCTGCCAAATTTTTGATGGCAGATTGCAGGAGCCACTTGGTACTATCAAACCAGCCCAACTTGACACTGGTGCCACCATGGGTCTGGTCACCATCCTGCCTATCTTAGCTTTTCAGGAGCCAGCCGGTCACTCCCAGCCATAGGCCCCCAGACACAAAGCTCGGCCCGTTTCCCTGGCAAACAAAAGTAAGCTGCCCCGCTTCTGGATGGCAGATTGCAGGAGCCACTTGGTACTATCAAACCAGCCCAACTTGGCACTGGTGCCACCTTGGGTCTGGGAACCATCCTGCGTATCGTGGATTCTAAGGAGCCAGCCGGTCACTCCCAGCCACAGGCCCCCAAACACAAACCACAGCGCTTTTCCCTGGAAAACAAACCCGCCTGCCGACATTTTGATGGCAGATTGCAGGAGCCACTTGCTGCTATCAAATCAGCCCAACTTGGCACTGGTGCCACCATGGGTCTGGTCACCATCCTGCCTATCGTAGCTTTTCAGGAGCCAGCCGCTCACTCCCAGCCATAGGGCCCCAGACACAAAGCTCGGCCCGTTTCCCTGGCAAACAAAAGTAAGCTGCCCCGCTTCTGGATGGCAGATTGTAGGACGCACTTGGTACTATCAAACCAGCCTGACTTGGCACTGGTGCCACCTCTGGTCTGGGAACTATGGTGCGTATCGTGGATTCTAAGGAGCCAGCCGGCCACTCCCAGCCATAGGCACCCAAACACAAACAACGGCGCTTTTCCCTGGAAAACAAAACTCGCCTGCCAACTTTTTGATGGCAGATTGCAGGAGCCACTTGGTACTATTAAACCAGCCCAACTTGACACTGGTGCCACCATGGGTCTGGTCACCATCCTGCCTATCGTAGCTTTTCAGGAGCCAGACGGTCACTCGCAGCCATAGGCCCCCAGACAAAAACCTCGGCCCGTTTCCCTGGCAAACAAAAGTAAGCTGCCCCGCTTCTGCATGGCAGATTGCAGGAGCTATTTAGTACTATCAAACCAGCCCGACTTGGCACTGGTGCCACCTCAGGTCTGGGAACCATCCTGCGTATCGTGGATTCTAAGGAGCCAGCCGGCCACTCCCAGCCACAGGCCCCCAAACACAAACAACGGCGCTTTTCCCTGGAAAACAAATCTCGCCTGCCAAATTTTGACGGCAGATTGCAGGAGCCACTTGGTACTATCAAATCAGCCCAACTTGGGACTGGTGCCACCATGGGTCTGGTCACCATCCTGCCTATCGTAGCTTTTCAGGAGCCAGCCGGTCACTCCCAGCCATAGGCCCCCAGACACAAACCTCGGCCCGTTTCCCTGGCATACAAAAGTAAGCTGCCCTGCTTCTGGATGGCAGATTGCAGGAACCACTTGGTACTATCAAACCAGCAAAACTTGGCACTGGTGCCACCTTGGGTCTGGATACCATGCTGCGTATCGTGGATTCTAAGGAGCCAGCCGGCCACTCCCAGCCACAGGCCCCCAAACCCAAACAATGGCGCTTTTCCCTGGGAAACAAAACTCTCCTGCCAACTTTTTGATGGCAGATTGCAGGAGCCACTTGGTTTTATCAAATCAGACCAACTTGGCACTGGTGCCACCATGGGTCTGGTCACCATCCTGCCTATCGTAGCTTTTCAGGAGCCAGCCGGTCACTCCCAGCCATAGGCCCCCAGACACAAACCTCGGCCCGTTTCCCTGAAAAACAAAAGTAAGTTATCCCGCTTCTGGATGGCAGATTGCCGGAGCCACTTGGTACTATCAAACCAGCCCGACTTGGCACTGGTGCCACCATGGGTCTGGTCACCATCCTGCCTATCGTGGATTCTAATTAGCCATCCGTCCACTCCCAGCCACAGGCCCCCAAACAAAAACAACGGCGCTTTTCCCTGGAAAACAAAACTCGTCTGCCAACTTTTTGATGGCAGATTGCCAGAGCCACTTGGTACTATCAAACCAGCCCAACTTGGCACTGGTGCCACCTTGGGTCTGGGAACCATGCTGCGTATCGTGGATTAGAAGGAGCCAGCCGGCCACTCCCAGCCACAGGCCCCCAAACAAAAACCACAGCGCTTTTCCCTGGAAAACAAAATTCGCCGGCCAACTTTTTGATGGCAGATTGCAGGAGCCACTTGGTACTATCAAATCAGCCCAACTTGGCACTGGTGCCACCATGGGTCTGGTCACCATCCTGCTTATCGTAGCTTTTCAGGAGCCAGCCGGTCACTCCCAGCCATAGGCGCCCAGACAGAATGCTCTGCCCTTTTCCCTGGCAAACCAAAGTAAGCTGCCCCGCTTCTGGATGGCAGATTGCAGGAACCACTTGGTACTATAAAACCAGCCCGACTTGGCACTGGTGCCACCTCTGGTCTGGGAACCATGCTGCGTATCGTGGATTCTAAGGAGCCAGCCGGCCACTCCCAGCCACAGGCCCCCAAAGAAAAACAACGGCGCTTTTGCCTGGAAAACAAAACTCGCCTGCCAAATTTTTGATGGCAGATTGCAGGAGCCACTTGGTACTATCAAACCAGCCCAACTTGACACTGGTGCCACCATGGGTCTGGTCACCATCCTGCCTATCTTAGCTTTTCAGGAGCCAGCCGGTCACTCCCAGCCATAGGCCCCCAGACACAAAGCTCGGCCCGTTTCCCTGGCAAACAAAAGTAAGCTGCCCCGCTTCTGGATGGCAGATTGCAGGAGCCACTTGGTACTATCAAACCAGCCCAACTTGGCACTGGTGCCACCTTGGGTCTGGGAACCATCCTGCGTATCGTGGATTCTAAGGAGCCAGCCGGTCACTCCCAGCCACAGGCCCCCAAACACAAACCACAGCGCTTTTCCCTGGAAAACAAACCCGCCTGCCGACATTTTGATGGCAGATTGCAGGAGCCACTTGGTACTATCAAATCAGCCCAACTTGGCACTGGTGCCACCATGGGTCTGGTCACCATCCTGCCTATCGTAGCTTTTCAGGAGCCAGCCGGTCACTCCCAGCCATAGGCCCTCAGACACAAAGCTCGGCCCGTTTCCCTGGCAAACAAAAGTAAGCTGCCCCGCTTCTGGATGGCAGATTGTAGGACGCACTTGGTACTATCAAACCAGCCCGACTTGGCACTGGTGCCACCTCTGGTCTGGGAACTATGGTGCGTATCGTGGATTCTAAGGAGCCAGCCGGCCACTCCCAGCCATAGGCACCCAAACACAAACAACGGCGCTTTTCCCTGGAAAACAAAACTCGCCTGCCAACTTTTTGATGGCAGATTGCAGGAGCCACTTGGTACTATTAAACCAGCTCAACTTGGCACTGGTGCCACCATGGGTCTGGTCACCATCCTGCCTATCGTAGCTTTTCAGGAGCCAGACGGTCACTCGCAGCCATAGGCCCCCAGACAAAAACCTCGGCCCGTTTCCCTGGCAAACAAAAGTAAGCTGCCCCGCTTCTGCATGGCAGATTGCAGGAGCTATTTAGTACTATCAAACCAGCCCGACTTGGCACTGGTGCCACCTCAGGTCTGGGAACCATCCTGCGTATCGTGGATTCTAAGGAGCCAGCCGGCCACTCCCAGCCACAGGCCCCCAAACACAAACAACGGCGCTTTTCCCTGGAAAACAAAACTCGCCTGCCAAATTTTGACGGCAGATTGCAGGAGCCACTTGGTACTATCGAATCAGCCCAACTTGGGACTGGTGCCACCATGGGTCTGCTCACCATCCTGCCTATCGTAGCTTTTCAGGAGCCAGCCGGTCACTCCCAGCCATAGGCCCCCAGACAAAAACCTCGGCCCGTTTCCCTGGCAAACAAAAGTAAGCTGCCCTGCTTCTGGATGGCAGATTGCAGGAACCACTTGGTACTATCAAACCAGCAAAACTTGGCACTGGTGCCACCTTGGGTCTGGATACCATGCTGCGTATCGTGGATTCTAAGGAGCCAGCCGGCCACTCCCAGCCACAGGCCCCCAAACACAAACTACGGCGCTTTTCCCTGGAAAACAAAACTCTCCTGCCAATTTTTGATGGGAGATTGCAGGAGCCACTTGGTTTTATCAAATCAGACCAACTTGGCACTGGTGCCACCATGGGTCTGGTCACCATCCTGCCTATCGTAGCTTTTCAGGAGCCAGCCGGTCACTCCCAGCCACAGGCCCCCAGACACAAACCACAGCGCTTTTCCCTGGAAAACAAAATTCGCCGGCCAACTTTTTGATGGCAGATTGCAGGAGCCACTTGGTACTATCAAACCAGCCCAACTTGGCACTGGTGCCACCATGGGTCTGGTCACCATCCTGCCTACCTTAGCTTTTCAGGACCTAGCCGGTCACTCCCAGCCATAGGCCCCCAGACACAAATCTCGACCCGTTTCCCTGGCAAACAAAAGCAAGCTGTCCCGCTTCTGGATGGCAGATTGTAGCACGCACTCGGTACTATCAAACCAGCCCGACTTGGCACTGGTGCCACCTCTGGTCTGGGAACCATCCTGCGTATCGTGGATTCTAAGGAGCCAGCCGGCCACTCCCAGACATAGGCACCCAAACACAAACAACGGCGCTTTTCCCTGGAAAACAAAACTCGCCTGCCAACATTTTGATGGCAGATTGCAGGAGCCACTTGGTACTGTCAAACCAGCCCGACTTGGCACTTGTGCCACCATGGGTCTGCTCACCATTCTGCCTATCGTAGCTTTTCAGGAGCCAGCCGCTCACTCCCAGCCATAGGCCCCCAGACAAAAAGCTCGGCCCGTTTCCCTGGCAAACAAAAGTAAGCTGCCCCGCTTCTGGATGGCAGATTGGAGGACGCACTTGGTACTATCAAACCAGCCCGACTTGGCACTGGTGCCACCTCAGGTCTGGGAACCATCCTGCGTATCGTGGATTCTAAGGAGCCAGCCGGCCACTCCCAGCCACAGGCCCCCAAACACAAACAACGGCGCTTTTCCCTGGAAAACAAAACTCGCCTGCCGACATTTTGATGGCAGATTGCAGGAGCCACTTGGTACTATCAAACCAGCCCAACTTGGCACTGGTGCCACCATGGGTCTGGTCACCATCCTGCCTATCGTAGCTTTTCAGGAGCCAGCCGGTCACTCCCAGCCATAGGCCCCGAGACACAAACCTCGGCCCTTTTCCCTGGTAAACAAAAGTAATCTGCCCCGCTTCTGGATGGCAGATTGCAGGAGCCACTTTGCACCATCATACTAGCCCGACTTGGCACTGGTGCCACCTTGGGTCTGGGAACCATCCTGCGTATCGTGGATTCTAAGGAGCCAGCCGGCCACTCCCAGCCACAGGCCCCCAAACACAAACAACGGCGCTTTTCCCTGGAAAACAAAACTCGCCTGCCAAATTTTGACGACAGATTGCAGGAGCCACTTGGTACTATCAAATCAGCCCAACTTGGGACTGGTGCCAGCATGGGTCTGGTCACCATCCTGCCTATCGTAGCTTTTCAGGAGCCAGCCGGTCACTCCCAGCCATAGGCCCCCAGACAAAAACCTCGGCCCGTTTCCCTGGCAAACAAAAGTAAGCTGCCCCGCTTCTGGATGGCAGATTGCAGGAACCACTTGGTACTATCAAACCAGCAAAACTTGGCACTGGTGCCACCTTGGGTCTGGATACCATGCTGCGTATCGTGGATTCTAAGGAGCCAGCCGGCCACTCCCAGCCACAGGCCCCCAAACACAAACAACGGCGCTTTTCCCTGGAAAACAAAACTCTCCTGCCAACTTTTTGATGGCAGATTGCAGGAGCCACTTGGTTTTATCAAATCAGACCAACTTGGCACTGGTGCCACCATGGGTCTGGTCACCATCCTGCCTATCGTAGCTTTTCAGGAGCCAGCCGGTCACTCGCAGCCATAGGGCCCCAGACAAAAAGCTCGGCCCGTTTCCCTGGCAAACAAAAGTAAGCTACCCCGCTTCTGGATGGCAGATTGCAGGAGCCACTTTGCACCATCAAACTAGCCCGTCTTGGCAGTGGTGCCACCTCTGGTCTGGGAACCATCCTGCGTATCGTGGATTTTAAGGAGCCAGTCGGCCACTCCCAGCCATACGCCTCCAAACACAAACAACGGTCCGTTTCCCTGGCAAAGAAAAGTAAGCTGCCCCGCTTCTGGATGTCAGATTGCAGGAACCACTTGTTGCCAAGTTGGGGTGGTTTGATAGTACCAAGTGGCTCCTGCAATCTTCCATCAAAAAGTTGGCAAGCGAGTTTTGTTTTCCAGGGAAAAGCGCCGTTGTTTGTGTTTGGGGGCCTGTGGCTGGGAGTGGCCGACTGGCTCCTTAGAATCCACGATACGCAGGATGGGTCCCAGACCAGAGGTGGCACCAGTGCCAAGTCGGGCTGGTTTGATGGTGCAAAGTGACTCCTGCAATCTGCCATCCAGAAGCGGGGTAGCTTACTTTTGTTTGCCAGGGAAACGGGCAGAGCTTTGTGTCTGGGGGCCTATGGCTGGGAGTGACCGGCTGCCTCCTGAAAAGCTACGATAGGCAGGATGGTGACCAGACCCATGGTGGCACCAGTGCCAAGTTGGGCTGGTTTGATAGTACCAAGTGGCTCCTGCAATCTGCCATCAAAAAGTTGGCAGGTGAGTTTTGTTTTCCAGGGAAAAGCGCCGTTGTTTGTGTTTGGGGGCCTGTGGCTGGGAGTGGCCAGCTGGCTCCTTAGAATCCACGATACGCAGGATGGTTCCCAGACCAGAGGTGGCACCAGTGCCAAGTCGGGCTGGTTTGATGGTACAAAGTGGCTCCTGCAATCTGCCATCCAGAAGCGGGGTAGCTTACTTTTGTTTGCCAGGGAAACGGGCCGAGGTTTGTGACTGGGGGCCTATGGCTGGGAGTGACCGGCTGGCGCCTGAAAAGCTACGATAGGCAGGATGGTGACCAGACCCATGGTGGCACCAGTGTCAAGTTGGGCTGGTTTGATAGTACCAAGTGGCTCCTGCAATCTGCCATCAAAAAGTTGGCAGGCCAGTTTTGTTTTCCAGGGAAAAGCGCCGTTGTTTCTGTTTGGAGGCCTGTGGCTGGGAGTGGCCGGCTGCCTCCTTTGAACCCAGGATACGCAGGATGGTTCCCAGAGCCAAGGTGGCGCCAGTGCCAAGTTGGGCTGGTTTGATAGTACCAAGCGGCTCCTGCAATCTGCCATCCAGAAGCGGGACAGCTTAATTTTGTTTCCCAGGGAAACGGGCCGAGGTATTTGTCTGGGGGCCTATGGCTGGGAGTGACTGGCTGGCTACTGAAAAGCTACGATAGGCAGGATGGTTACCAAACTCATGGTGGCACCAGTGCCAAGTTGGGCTGGTTTGATAATACTAAATAGCTCCTGCAATCTGCCATCCAGACGGGGGGCAGCGGATTTTTGTTTGCTGCAGAAAAGTTCCGTGGTTTTTTTTTGGGGGTATATGGCTGGACGCGGCCGGCTGGCTCCTTAAAAGATCGATACGCAGGATTGTTCCCTGACCCAAGGTGGCATCAGTGCCAAGTCGGGCTGTTTTCGTAGTACCAAGTGCGTCCTTCAATTTGCCATCCAGAAGAGGGGCAGTTGAGTTTTGTTTGCCAGAGAAAAGGGCCGTGGTATATGTTTGGGGGCATATGGTTGAGAGTGGCCGGCTGGCCCCTGAAAATCCACGATAGGCAGGATGGTTCCCAGAACCAAGGTAGCACCAGTGCCATGTTGGCCTGGTTTGATAGTACCATGTGGCTCCTGCAATCTGCCATCCAGAAGCGGGTCTGCTTACTTTTGTTTGCCAGGGAAACGGGCCGAGATATTTGTCTGGGGGCCTATGGCTGGGAGTGAGCGGCTGGCTCCTGAAAAGCTACGATAGGCAGGATGGTGACCAGACCCATGGTGGCACCAGTGCCAAGTTGGGCTGGTTTGATAGTACCAAGTGGCTCCTGCAATCTGCCATCAAAAAGTTGTCAGGCGAGTTTTGTTTTCCAGGGAAAAGCGCCGTTGTTCTTGTTTAGAGGCCTGTGGCTGGGAGTGGCCGGCTGCCTCCTTTGAACCCAGGATACGCAGGATGGTTCCCAGACCCAAGGTGGCACCAGTGCCAAGTTGGGCTGGTTTGATAGTACCAAGTGGCTCCTGCAATCTGCCATCCAGAAGCGGGACAGCTTACCTTTGTTTCCCAGGGAAACGGGCCGAGGTATTTGTCTGGGGGCCTATGGCTGGGAGTGACCAGTTGGCTACTGAAAAGCTACGATAGGCAGGATGGTTACCAGACTCATGGTGGCACCAGTGCCAAGTCGGGCTGGTTTGATAATACTAAATAGCTCCTGAAATCTGCCATTCAGACGCGGGGCAGCGGATTTTTGTTTGCTGGAGAAAAGATCCGTGGTTTTTTTTTGGGGGTATATGGCTGGACGTGGCCGGCTGGCTCCTTAAAAAGATCGATACGCAGGATTGTTCCCTGACCCAAGGTGGCATCACTGCCAAGTCGGGCTGTTTTCGTAGTACCAAGTGCGTCCTGCAATTTGCCATCCAGAAGAGGGGCAGTTGAGTTTTGTTTGCCAGAGCAAAGGGCCGTGGTATGTGTTTGAGGGCATATGGCTGAGAGTGGCCGGCTGGCCCCTGAAAATCCACGATAGGCAGGATGGTTCCCAGAGCCAAGGTAGCACCAGTGCCATGTTGGCCTGGTTTGATAGTACCATGTGGCTCCTGCAATCTGCCATCCAGAAGCGGGGCAGCTTACTTTTGTTTGCCACGGAAACGGGCCGAGATATTTGTCTGGGGGCCTATGGCTGGGAGTGACCGGCTGGCTCCTGAAAAGCTACGATAGGCAGGATGGTGACCAGACCCAAAGTGGAACCAGTACCAAGTTGGGCTGGTTTGATAGTACCAAGTGGCTCCTGCAATCTGCCATCAAAAATTTGGCAGGCGAGTTTTGTTTTCCAGGGAAAAGCGCCGTTGTTTAGAGGCCTGTGGCTGGGAGTGGCCGCCTGTCCTCGTAGAATCTACGTTACGCAGCATGGTTCCCAGAGCCAAGGTGGCACCAGGGCCAAGTCGGGCAGGTTTGATAGTACCAAATGCATCCTGCAATCTGCCATCCGAAAGCGGGGCAGTTTACTTTTGTTTGCCAGGGAAACGGGCCGAGGTTTTTGTCTGGGGGCCTATGGCAGGGAGTGACCGTCTGGCTCCTGAAAAGCTACGATAGGCAGGATGTTTACCAGACCCATGGTGGCACCAGTGCCAAGTTGGGCTGATTTGATAGTACCAAGTGGCTCCTGCAATCTGCCATCCAGAATCGGGGCAGCTTACTTTTGTTTTCCAGGGAAACGGGCCGAGGTTTGTGTCTGGGGGTCTATGGCTGGGAGTGACCGGCTGGCTCCTGAAAAGCTACGATAGGCAGGATGGTGACCAGACCCATGGTGGCACCAGTGCCAAGTTGGGCTGGTTTGATAGCACCAAGTGGCTCCTGCAATCTGCCATCAAAATGTTGGCAGGCGATTTTTGTTTTCCAGGGAAAAGCGCCGTTGTTTGTGTTTGGGCGCCTGTGGCTCAGAGTGGCCGGGTGGCTCCTTAGAATCCACGATACGCCGGATGGTTCCCAGACCCAAGGCGGCACCAGTGCCAAGTCGGGCTGGTTTGACACTACCACGTGGCTCCTGCAATCTGCCATCCAGAATCGGGGCAGCTTAATTTTGTTTGCCAGGGAAACGGTCCGAGGTTTGTGTCTGGGGGCCTATGGCTGGGAGTGACCGGCTGGCTCCTAAATGCTACAATAGGCAGGATGGTTCCCAGACCCATAGTGGCACCAGTGCCAAGTTGGGATGATTTGATAGTACCAAGTGGCTCCTGCAATCTGCCATCAAAAAGCTGGCAGGCGAGTTTTGTTTTCCAGGGAAAAGCGCCGTTGTTTGTGTTTGGGGGCCTGTGGCTGGGAGTGGCCGGCTGGCTCCTTAGAATCCACGATATGCAGGATTGTTCCCAGACCCAAGGTGGCACCAGTGCCAAGTCGGGCTGGTTTGATGGTGCAAAGTGGCTCCTGCAATCTGCCATCCAGACGCGGGGCAGCGGATTTTTTTTTCCATGAGAAATGGTCCGTGGTTTGTTTTTGGGGGTATATGGCTGGGCCTGGCCGGCTGGCTCCTTAAAAAGATCGATATGCAGGATGGTTCCCTGACACAAGGTGGCACCAGTGCCACGTTGGGCGGTTTTCGTAGTACAAAGTGCGTCCTAAAATTTGCCATCCAGAAGAGGGGCAGTTGAGTTTTGTTTGCCAGAGAAAAGGGCCGTGGTTTGTTTTTGGGGGCATATGGCTGATAGTGGCCGGCTGGCCCCTGAAAATCCACAATAAGCAGGATGGTTCCCACACCAGAAGTGTCACCAGTGCCAAGTCGGGGTGGTTTGATAGTACTAAATAGCTCCTGCAATCTGCCATGCAGAAGCGGGGCAGCTTACTTTTGTTTCCCAGGGAAACGGGCCGAGGTTTGTGTCTGGGGGCCTATGGCTGCGAGTGACCGGCTGGCTCCTGAAAAGCTACGATAGGCAGGATGGTGACCAGACCCATGGTGGCACCAGTGCCAAGTTGGGCTGGTTTGATAGTACCAAGTGGCTCCGGCAATCTGCCATCAAAAAGTTGGCAGGCGAGTTTTGTTTTCCAGGGAAAAGCGCCGTTGTTTGTGTTTGGGGGCCTGTGGCTGGGAGTGGCTAGCTGGCTCCTTAGAACCCACGATACGCAGGATGGTTCCCAGACCAGAGGTGGCACCAGTGCCAAGTTGGGCTGGTTTGATGGTGCAAAGTGGCTCCTGCAATCTGCCATCCAGAAGCGGGGTAGCTTACTTTTGTTTGCCAGGGAAACGGGCCGAAATATTTGTCTAGGGGCCTCTGGCTGGGGGTGACTGGGTGGCACCTGAAAAGCTACGATAGGCAGGATGGTGACCAGACCCATGGTGGCACCAGTGCCAAGTTCGGCTGATTTGATAAAACCAAGTGGCTCCTGCAATCTGCCATCAAATGTTTGGCAGGCGAGTTTTGTTTTCCAGGGAAAAGCACCGTTGTGTGTGTTTTGGGGCCTGTGGCTGGGAGTGGCCAGCTGGCTCCTTAGAATCCACGATACGCAGGATGGTTCCCAGACCCAAGGTGGCACCAGTGCCAAGTCGGGCTGGTTTGATAGTACCAAGTGGTTCCTGCAATCTGCCATCCAGAAGCGGGGCAGCTGAATTTTGTTTGCCAGAGAAAAAGGCTGTTGTTTGTGTTTCGGGGCCTGTGGCTGGCAGTGGCCGGCTGGCTCCTGAAAAGCTACGATAGGCAGGATGGTGACCAGACCCAAGGTGGCACCAGTGCCAAGTAGGGCTGGTTTCATAGTACCCAGTGGCTCCTGCAATCTCCCATCAGGAAGAGGGGCAGTTGAGTTTTGTTTTCCAGAGAAAAGGGCCGTGGTTTGTGTTTGGGGCCTATGGCTGAGAGTGACCGGCTGGCCCCTGAAAATCCACGATAGGAAGGATGGTTCCCAGATCCAAGGTGGCAGCAGTGCCATGTTGTGCTGGTGTGATAGTCCCAAGTGGCTCCTGCAATCTGCCATCCAGAAGCGGGGCAGCTGAATTTTGTTTGCCAGAGAAAAATGCTGTGGTTTGTGTTTGGGGGCCTGTGGCTGGGAGTGGCCGGCTGGCTCCTGAAAATCCATGATACGCAGCATGGTTCCCAGACCCAAGGTGGCACCAGTGCCAAGTGGGGCTGGTTTCACAGTGTCAAGTGCCTCCTGCAATCTCCCATCCAGAAGCGGGGCAGCTGAGTTTTGTTTGCCTGTGAAACGGGCCGTTGTTTTTGATTGGGGTCTGTGGCCGAGAGTGTTCGGCTGGCTCCTGACAACCCACAATACGCAGGATGTTTCCCAGACCCAAGGTGGCACCAGTGCCAAGTCGGGCTGGTTTGATAGTACCAAGTGGCTCCTGCAATCTGCCATCCAGAAGCGGTGCAGTTGAGTGTTGTTTGCCAGAGAAAAGGGCCGTGGGTTTTGTTTGGGGGCATATGGCTGGGAGTGGCCGGCTGTCTCATTATAAAGATCGATACGCAGGATGGTTCCCAGACCCAAGGTGGCACCAGTGCGAAGTAGGGCTGTTTTTATAGTACCAAGTGCGTCCTGCAATTTGCCATCCAGAAGAGGGGCAGTTGAGTTTTGTTTGCCAGAGAATAGCGCCGTTGTTTGTGTTTGGGGGCTTGTGGCTGGGAGTGGCCGACTGGCGCCTTAGAATCTGTGTTACGCAGCATGGTTCCCAGACCAGAGGTGGCACCAGTGCCAAGTTGGGCTGGTTTGATAGTACCATGTGGCTCCTGCAATCTGCCATCCAGAAGCGGGGCAGCTTACTTTTGTTTGCCAGTGAAACGGGCCGAGGTTTGTGACTTGGGACCTATGGCTGGGAGTGGCCGTCTGGCTCCTTTGAACCCACGATACGCAGGATGGTTCCCAGACCCAAGGTGGCACCAGTGCCAAGTCGGGCTGGTTTGATACTACCAAGTGCGTCCTGCAATCTGCCATCCAGAAGCGGGGCAGCTTAATTTTGCTTGCCAGGGAATCGGGCCGTGGGTTTTGTATGGGGGCCTATGGCTGAGAGTGGCCGGCTGGCTCCTGAAAATCCACGCTAGGCAGCATGGTTCCCAGATGCAAGGTGGCACCAGTGCCAAGTCGGGCTGGTTTGATGGTGCAAAGTGGCTCCTGCAATCTGCCATCCAGAAGCGGGGCAGCTGATTTTTGTTTGCCAGAGAAAAATTCCGTGGATTGTTTTTGGGGGCATATTGCTGGGAGTGGCCGGCTGGCTCCTCAAAATGCTCGATACGCATGATGGTTCCCAGGCCCAAGGTGTCACCACTACCAAGTCGGCCTGCGGTTTTAGTATCAAGTTCATCCTGCAATTTGCCATCCAGAAGAGGGGCAGTTGAGTTTTGTTGGCCAGAGAAACGGGCCGAGGTTTCTGTTTGGGGACATATGGCTGAGAGTGGCCGGGTGGCCCCTGAATATCCACGATACACAGCATGGTTCCCAGATCCAAGGTGGCACCAGTGCCAAGTTGGGCTGGTTTGATAGTACCAAGTGTCTCCTGCAATCTGCCATCCAGAAGCGGGGCAGCTTACTTTTGTTTGCCAGAGAAATAGGCCTAGGTTTTTGTCTGGGGGCCTGTGGCTAGGAGTGGCCGGCTGGCTCCTAAGAATCCACGATACGCAGGATGTTTCCCAGACCCAAGGTGGCACCAGTGCCAAGTCGGGCTGGTTTGATAGTACCAAGTGGCTCCTGCAAACTCCATCAAAATGTTGGCAGACGTGTTTTGTTTTCCAGGGAACAGCGCCGTTGATTTTGTTTGGGGGCCTGTGGCTGGGAGTGGCCGGCTGGCTCCTTAGAATCCACGATACGCAGGATGGTTCCCAGACCCAAGGTGGCACCAGTGCCAAGTCGGGCTGGTTTGATTACACCAAATGGCTCCTGCAATCTGCCATCCAGAAGTGAGGCAGCTAAGTTTTGTTTGCCAGAAAAAGGGCCGTGGTTTTTGTTGGGGGCCTGTGGCTGGGAGTAGCCGGCTGGCTCCTTAAAATCCACGATAGGCTGGATGGTTCCCAGACCCAAGGTGGCACCAGTGCCAAGTCGGGCTGGTTTGATAGTACCAAGTGGCTCCTGCAATCTGCCATCCAGAAGCGGTGCAGTTGAGTTTTGTTTGCCAGAGAAAAGGGCCGTGGGTTGTGTTTGGGGGCATATGGCTGGGAGTGGCCGGCTGTCTCATTAAAAAGAACGATACGCAGGATGGTTCCCAGACCCAAGGTGGCACCAGTGCCAAGTAGGGCTGTTTTTATAGTACCAAGTGCGTCCTGCAATTTGCCATCCAGAAGAGGGGCAGTGGAGTTTTGTTTGCCAGAGAATAGCGCCGTTGTTTGTGTTTGGGGGCTTGTGACTGGGAGTGGCCGACTGGCGCCTTAGAATCTGTGTTACGCAGCATGGTTCCCAGACCAGAGGTGGCACCAGTGCCAAGTTGGGCTGGTTTGATAGTACCAAGTGGCTCCTGCAATCTGCCATCAAAAAGTTGGCAGGCGAGTTTTGTTTTCCAGGGAAAAGCGCCGTTGTTTGTATTTGGGGGCCTGTGGCTGGGAGTGGCCGGCTGGCTCCTTTGAACCCACGATACGCAGGATGGTTCCCAGACCCAAGGTGGCACCAGTGCCAAGTCGGGCTGGTTTGATACTACCAAGTGCGTCCTGCAATCTGCCATCCAGTAGCGGGGCAGCTTAATTTTGTTTGCCAGGGAAACGGGCCGTGGGTTTTGTTTGGGGGCCTATGGCTGAGAGTGGCCGGCTGGCTCCTGAAAATCCATGCTAGGCAGCATGCTTCCCAGATGCAAGGTGGCACCAGTTCCAAGTCGGGCTGGTTTGATGGTGCAAAGTGGCTCCTGCAATCTGCCATCCAGAAGCGGGGCAGCTGATTTTTGTTTGCCAGAGAAAAATTCCGTGGATTGTTTTTGGGGGCATATTGCTGGGAGTGGCCGGCTGGCTCCTTAAAATGCTCGATACGCATGATGGTTCCCAGGTCCAAGGTGTCACCACTACCAAGTCGGCCTGCGGTTTTAGTATCAAGTTCATCCTGCAATTTGCCATCCAGAAGAGGGGCAGTTGAGTTTTGTTTGCCAGAGAACAGGGCCGAGGTTTCTGTTTGGGGATATATGGCTGAGAGTGGCCGGCTGGCCCCTGAATATCCACGATACACAGCATGGTTCCCAGATCCAAGGTGGCACCAGTGCCAAGTTGGGCTGGTTTGATAGTCCCAAGTGTCTCCTGCAATCTGCCATCCAGAAGCGGGGCAGCTTACTTTTGTTTGCCAGAGAAATAGGCCTAGGTTTTTGTTTGGGGGCCTGTGGCTAGGAGTGGCCGGCTGGCTCCTAAGAATCCACGATACGCAGGATGTTTCCCAGACCCAAGGTGGCACCAGTGCCAAGTCGGGCTGGTTTGATAGTCCCAAGTGGCTCCTGCAAACTGCCATCCAGAAGCGGGGCCGCTGAGTTTTGTTTGCCAGGGAAATGGGCCGTTGTTTGTGTTTGGGGGCCTTTGGCTGGGAGTGTTCGGCTGGTTCCTCAATATGTACGATACGCAGGATTGTTCCCAGACCCAAGGTGGCACCAGTGCCAAGTCGGGCTGGTTTGATGGTGCAAAGTGGCTCCTGCAATCTGCCATCCAGACGCGGGGCAGCGGATTTTTTTTTCCATGAGAAATGGTCCGTGGTTTGTTTTTGGGGGTATATGGCTGGGCCTGGCCGGCTGGCTCCTTAAAAAGCTCGATATGCAGGATGGTTCCCTGACACAAGGTGGCACCAGTGCCACAACGGGCGGTTTTCGTAGTACAAAGTGCGTCCTAAAATTTGCCATCCAGAAGAGGGGCAGTTGAGTTTTGTTTGCCAGAGAAAAGGGCCGTGGTTTGTTTTTGGGGGCATATGGCTGAGAGTGGCTGGCTGGCCCCTGAAAATCCACGATACACAGGATGGTTCCCAGATCCAAGGTGGCACCTGTGCCAAGTCGGGCTGATTTGATAGTACTAAGTAGCTCCTGCAATCTGCCATCCAGAAGCGGGGCAGCTTACTTTTGTTTGCCAGGTAAACGGGCCGAGGTTTGTGTTTGGGGGCCTATGGCTGAGAGTGACCGGCTGGCTCCTGAAAAGCTACAATAGGCAGGATGGTGACCAGACCCATGGTGGCACCAGTGCCAAGTTGGGCTGGTTTGATAGTACCAAGTGGTTCCTGCAATCTGCCATCCAGAAGCAGGGCAGCTGAGTTTTGTTTGCCAGAGAAAAGGGCCTTGGTTTGTGTTTGGGGGCATATGGCTGGGTGTGGCCAGCTGGCTCCTTAAAATGCACGATATGCAACATGGCTCCCAGACCCAAGGTGGCACCAGTGCCAAGTTGGGCTGGTTTGATAGTACCAAGTGGCTCCTGCAATCTTCCATGATCACGTGGAGAAATACTTTCTGGTTTCAGCCTCATGCTCTTTCTTCTCTCCCTCAACTTCTCTATCACCTCTCATCTGGTTCACATGCGCTGTCTTCAAGGTCCACAGGCTACTTTTCACAGAATCTTCTGGCCTGATGAAGTAAGAATGATGAATAGAACAGAGCTGGGATCTATTTTCCAGTTTGGATAAAATGCATTCTGCACACAAATCCAAGGAGAACGGGCTGCCCCGATGCCCAGAAAATCTTTCACTCCTGCTAGTGTTCTACGTCAACCGCAACTTAGTCTGAAAGAAAAGCTTTTTCTCTGAGAGCATCTGAGAGGTTTGCATGAAGCACTGATATCTGACATATGCAATTTTGAATAGGAGAGGAAAAAGAAAATGGCAAGGAGTTTTTAATTTTAGTGGTTTCAATTTTAATTTCCGTGCACTTTTTCAAAACTTGTCAGCTCAAATGCCCATCAACATCTTTTAGTCATCTGTAAGTCAGTATTCATATAAAATGTGCTTCAAATCCAAAGAATTTCAAATTTGCACTCCAAGCTTCTATGCCTAGATTTATGATTTCCTACACATATTAGATGAAAGGAAGGCCTTTTTTACTGTGGGAGTGCTGGAACACTGGAACAGGTTGCCCAGAGAAGTTGTGGGTGTCCCATCCCTGAAAGTATTCAAGGTCACCTTGGACGGGGCTTGGAGCAGCAACAAAGGAGAAGCTTGATGGTAGAGAAACAAAGTCGGACTATAGAAGAAACTCGGATTGAAGTATAGGATCAAGTTTTCTCTCAGCTCTTGGGGTAAATTCAAAGTTGTACAAAATGACATTTATCTGTGCTATTCACTACTGTAACAGAAAGTTTCATGAAAACTGTACAGAAGATAGTAAATTTTAAAAGAGATAAGAATTACAGCATAAAATCCATGGGATAGGTTACAACATGAGACACTCTCTAAGAGAAAATCTCTTTGTTTCAGCACTTCATCGGGGTAAGATTTCATGAAGTGCCAAAGAAGGCGGCAAAATATCATTCGGGACATTATTTACTGGAATTCAGCCTGGCCATTAGTAGGAACTGCCTTTGAACATATCATGTAGATATACCACACACACTTTCCCTTCACTGAAAAATTACTGTTTACAACAAATAAGCAATTGACGATCAAAATTGATTGAAAGCATCTTAAACATGTCAAGTATTTCATTGTAGATGATCTGTGATCCAAATGCTTCTTCCACCTTCGAGAGGGACAGAAGAATTCTTCCATATCATGATGGTTTAAAATTGTATCAACCAATGTTTTCTGCTGAAAAGATATCATCTATTTTTTTCTATTTTTGGAAGAAAATATTCCTAGACATACAACAGGTGAGAACTAAGTAATTTTAAAGAAACAAATGAAATGAAAATATTCTGTAAATAGAATGAAATGAAAAGCTGTGTTTTAAATAGGAGCTAAATATTAAACAGAATTTTTGTACCAGGCATTTGAATTACTGCACCAGCTCTTTTGCCCATCAAGAGAGGCATTTAGCATTTCAGTCTTTTCCAAGGTGTTCATGATCTGCTATGCTGATCTCTGTGTGTGCCTAGGTGTGTGTGGAGGGGGGGGCATATGAAGGGGAGTGTGTATGTTTGCTTTACAATTGTTGTGGCAGATTCATGCCTCAGCTCCACATTTTGTTTTAAAAAGGTCACACCGAGTGGATATGAAGTTTACTATCAACAAGAGATCGATTCCCAAATCATCCATTTGACTCTCCCTTATAAATCATGTGCTTTGTTGCATATTTTATCAAATATACTTTCAAGCCAGATGGAGGAAGGAGGATGTGGGAATCCCTCCACCATCTTGCAACTTTTATGTAAGTAGGTTTTCAAGAAAATCATCATTTCTCTTTTAAATATGTCTGGAACAGGCATGATGGTAGTGTCAACCTGTTGGAGTTTTTGTTGCTGGAAGAAGTTGTACAAAAGGATTGGTTTTTACATTGACCAGTTACTGAATCAAGCGCAGGAATACATTGGAAATTTAGCTGGGGGTTCCTTTTCCCAGCAGACTACTTCTAGAACGAGCTTGTACACTGAAGCTGACTCTTTTGCTCTCTTTTTGTTTCTTTCCTATTTTCTTGGCTTCTTTGCCACTATCTAGACAATTTTGGAACTTTGTTCCCAACTAAAATGGTTTCAATAGTCTGATTGTGATCATACATTTTTACAAGGAATTTTTAAAATCTTTCCTCGAGTCCAGAAAGTCAAGGACTTAGATCTTTTTCTTCCCTTATCAATATTGCCATGAAATTGATAAATAAAGACCAACTCTTTATTTTTGTTTTTAACCCACGTAGATAATTCCCATCCATTAATCCATTTTGTGGACCAATAGCTGCCATTCTGATGGAAGCTGTCACTTCTTAACAATAGGCATTCTGTGACTATGTTGACTGCACTTTGGGTGAAGATCCTAACTGGTCTTAGATATACATAGGGAGAAATTTGCTCAGCCAGTGTCAGTCTTAAGCATGCGTATCAGAAGATCTTTCTAGAGCTGGGAATTTTCCCATGAAAGGGATTCAGTTAGGGAAGAGACACTTGTGCCAGAGTTTTACATTCTTCTTGAACACTGCTTAAGGAACTTAGATGCCATGTCCATTTGGATCTCTGTCTGCACAGAACTTTGTCATGCCAGCGCTTTGAAATGCATCTTGAAGAGAATTCACTAGCACAGAATGAAAGAGAGTGGAAGGGGTTGGTGGGGCTAACCAGGCCCAACCCCCCTGCCTAAACCAGGATACCTAGAGCCTCTTGCCCAGGATTCTATCTGGGTGTACTTTTAATGTCTTCAAAGATCCAGGCTCCACAATCTTTCTGGGCAGTCTGTGCCGTGGTTCAGTCACCCTGACAGTAAAGAAACATTTACTGATGTTCAAAGGCAATCTCCTGTATTTCAGTGTGTGCCCACTGCCTCTTGTCTTTTCCCTCAGCATCACTGAAAAGACACTGATTCCCTCCCCTTTGCACTATTGCTTCCATATGTATGTGTGATGCCATGTAGAGGTATGTCAAAAACCTCCCTGAAGCCCAGGCAGATAATATTCCCTTCATCTACCAGTCAAGTTGATTCATCAGAGGAGTTTAAAGTGATGTTCAGCATGAAATTCCCCTGAAAAATCATGCTAACTACATTATTTGGTCATCTGTCATGTGCCTGGCAAGGATTTCCAGGAAGAGCTGCTTCATCAACTTCCTGGGGATAAAAAAGAGGCTGGCTGGTTTGTACTATGGCGAGTCCTCTTAATTGCCTTTTTTGAAGATGGGTGTCATTTGCTAACATCCACTCTTTAGCTCCTCTTCTCATCTACACCTCGGCAAAAAGCTTTTCCACTATGTCTGGCTAGGAAAAA
Organism: Melospiza melodia melodia; assembly: GCF_035770615.1. Lineage (NCBI taxonomy): Eukaryota > Metazoa > Chordata > Aves > Passeriformes > Passerellidae > Melospiza > Melospiza melodia. The sequence continues at coordinate 38,042,149 of NC_086195.1, read as the reverse complement.
CTGTGCCAGCACAGAAAACATCTCCCATCGTGTTCTAGAAGTTGCACGGATGTCTGCCAAGTGTTTGGCAGGAAGAAAAGAAAAGTTGTCCAAAACAGCTTCCAATCGAATGTTCCTGTGATTGGAAAAGTCAGGAGAGTGCAAAGGTACTGTTTTCTATCAGTTGGCAAGGTGCGCACACAATCCCAGTGTTGTACAGCTTGCTTCTTCACCTTCCCGAAGCTGCCGCTCTCGCCGGCTGCCGGAGCCCAAGAAGCGGCTTCTTCGCGCAAAGACGATTGTGCCGCTCACAGTGCTCTCCTTAGCGCGGCTTCTGCCGAAAGACGCCCGGCAGCGGCTCTTACCTCCGGAGAGCATCCTACCTTCGTCTTTCGCGTCTTTTGTAGTCTACATCTTAGCAAAACGCTTCTCCACTATGTCTGGCTAGGAAAAACTGTGCCAGCACAGAAAACATCTCCCATCGTGTTCTAGAAGTTGCACGGATGTCTGCCAAGTGTTTGGCAGGAAGAAAAGAAAAGTTGTCCAAAACAGCTTCCAATCGAATGTTCCTGTGATTGGAAAAGTCAGGAGAGTGCAAAGGTACTGTTTTCTATCAGTTGGCAAGGTGCGCACACAATCCCAGTGTTGTACAGCTTGCTTCTTCACCTTCCCGAAGCTGCCGCTCTCGCCGGCTGCCGGAGCCCAAGAAGCGGCTTCTTCGCGCAAAGACGATTGTGCCGCTCACAGTGCTCTCCTTAGCGCGGCTTCTGCCGAAAGACGCCCGGCAGCGGCTCTTACCTCCGGAGAGCATCCTACCTTCGTCTTTCGCGTCTTATGTAGTCTACACCTCGGCAAAAAGCTTTTCCACTATGTCTGGCTAGGAAAAACTGTGCCAGCACAGAAAACATCTCCCATCGTGTTCTAGAAGTTGCACGGATGTCTGCCAAGTGTTTGGCAGGAAGAAAAGAAAAGTTGTCCAAAACAGCTTCCAATCGAATGTTCCTGTGATTGGAAAAGTCAGGAGAGTGCAAAGGTACTGTTTTCTATCAGTTGGCAAGGTGCGCACACAATCCCAGTGTTGTACAGCTTGCTTCTTCACCTTCCCGAAGCTGCCGCTCTCGCCGGCTGCCGGAGCCCAAGAAGCGGCTTCTTCGCGCAAAGACGATTGTGCCGCTCACAGGGCTCTCCTTAGCGCGGCTTCTGCCGAAAGACGCCCGGCAGCGGCTCTTACCTCCGGAGAGCATCCTACCTTCGTCTTTCGCGTCTTTTGTAGTCTACACCTCGGCAAAACGCTTTTCCACTATGTCTGGCTAGGAAAAACTGTGCCAGCACAGAAAACATCTCCCATCGTGTTCTAGAAGTTGCACGGATGTCTGCCAAGTGTTTGGCAGGAAGAAAAGAAAAGTTGTTCAAAACAGCTTCCAATCGAATGTTCATGTGATTGGAAAAGTCAGGAGAGTGCAAAGGTACTGTTTTCTATCAGTTGGCAAGGTGCGCACACAATCCCAGTGTTGTACAGCTTGCTTCTTCACCTTCCCGAAGCTGCCGCTCTCGCCGGCTGCCGGAGCCCAAGAAGCGGCTTCTTCGCGCAAAGACGATTGTGCCGCTCACAGTGCTCTCCTTAGCGCGGCTTCTGCCGAAAGACGCCCGGCAGCGGCTCTTACCTCCGGAGAGCATCCTACCTTCGTCTTTCGCGTCTTTTGTAGTCTACATCTTAGCAAAACGCTTTTCCACTATGTCTGGCTAGGAAAAACTGTGCCAGCACAGAAAACATCTCCCATCGTGTTCTAGAAGTTGCACGGATGTCTGCCAAGTGTTTGGCAGGAAGAAAAGAAAAGTTGTCCAAAACAGCTTCCAATCGAATGTTCCTGTGATTGGAAAAGTCAGGAGAGTGCAAAGGTACTGTTTTCTATCAGTTGGCAAGGTGCGCACACAATCCCAGTGTTGTACAGCTTGCTTCTTCACCTTCCCGAAGCTGCCGCTCTCGCCGGCTGCCGGAGCCCAAGAAGCGGCTTCTTCGCGCAAAGACGATTGTGCCGCTCACAGTGCTCTCCTTAGCGCGGCTTCTGCCGAAAGACGCCCGGCAGCGGCTCTTACCTCCGGAGAGCATCCTACCTTCGTCTTTCGCGTCTTATGTAGTCTACACCTCGGCAAAAAGCTTTTCCACTATGTCTGGCTAGGAAAAACTGTGCCAGCACAGAAAACATCTCCCATCGTGTTCTAGAAGTTGCACGGATGTCTGCCAAGTGTTTGGCAGGAAGAAAAGAAAAGTTGTCCAAAACAGCTTCCAATCGAATGTTCCTGTGATTGGAAAAGTCAGGAGAGTGCAAAGGTACTGTTTTCTATCAGTTGGCAAGGTGCGCACACAATCCCAGTGTTGTACAGCTTGCTTCTTCACCTTCCCGAAGCTGCCGCTCTCGCCGGCTGCCGGAGCCCAAGAAGCGGCTTCTTCGCGCAAAGACGATTGTGCCGCTCACAGTGCTCTCCTTAGCGCGGCTTCTGCCGAAAGACGCCCGGCAGCGGCTCTTACCTCCGGAGAGCATCCTACCTTCGTCTTTCGCGTCTTTTGTAGTCTACATCTTAGCAAAACGCTTCTCCACTAGGTCTGGCTAGGAAAAACTGTGCCAGCACAGAAAACATCTCCCATCGTGTTCTAGAAGTTGCACGGATGTCTGCCAAGTGTTTGGCAGGAAGAAAAGAAAAGTTGTCCAAAACAGCTTCCAATCGAATGTTCCTGTGATTGGAAAAGTCAGGAGAGTGCAAAGGTACTGTTTTCTATCAGTTGGCAAGGTGCGCACACAATCCCAGTGTTGTACAGCTTGCTTCTTCACCTTCCCGAAGCTGCCGCTCTCGCCGGCTGCCGGAGCCCAAGAAGCGGCTTCTTCGCGCAAAGACGATTGTGCCGCTCACAGTGCTCTCCTTAGCGCGGCTTCTGCCGAAAGACGCCCGGCAGCGGCTCTTACCTCCGGAGAGCATCCTACCTTCGTCTTTCGCGTCTTATGTAGTCTACACCTCGGCAAAAAGCTTTTCCACTATGTCTGGCTAGGAAAAACTGTGCCAGCACAGAAAACATCTCCCATCGTGTTCTAGAAGTTGCACGGATGTCTGCCAAGTGTTTGGCAGGAAGAAAAGAAAAGTTGTCCAAAACAGCTTCCAATCGAATGTTCCTGTGATTGGAAAAGTCGGGAGAGTGCAAAGGTACTGTTTTCTATCAGTTGGCAAGGTGCGCACACAATCCCAGTGTTGTACAGCTTGCTTCTTCACCTTCCCGAAGCTGCCGCTCTCGCCGGCTGCCGGAGCCCAAGAAGCGGCTTCTTCGCGCAAAGACGATTGTGCCGCTCACAGGGCTCTCCTTAGCGCGGCTTCTGCCGAAAGACGCCCGGCAGCGGCTCTTACCTCCGGAGAGCATCCTACCTTCGTCTTTCGCGTCTTATGTAGTCTACACCTCGGCAAAAAGCTTTTCCACTATGTCTGGCTAGGAAAAACTGTGCCAGCACAGAAAACATCTCCCATCGTGTTCTAGAAGTTGCACGGATGTCTGCCAAGTGTTTGGCAGGAAGAAAAGAAAAGTTGTCCAAAACAGCTTCCAATCGAATGTTCCTGTGATTGGAAAAGTCAGGAGAGTGCAAAGGTACTGTTTTCTATCAGTTGGCAAGGTGCGCACACAATCCCAGTGTTGTACAGCTTGCTTCTTCACCTTCCCGAAGCTGCCGCTCTCGCCGGCTGCCGGAGCCCAAGAAGCGGCTTCTTCGCGCAAAGACGATTGTGCCGCTCACAGTGCTCTCCTTAGCGCGGCTTCTGCCGAAAGACGCCCGGCAGCGGCTCTTACCTCCGGAGAGCATCCTACCTTCGTCTTTCGCGTCTTTTGTAGTCTACATCTTACCAAAACGCTTCTCCACTAGGTCTGGCTAGGAAAAACTGTGCCAGCACAGAAAACATCTCCCATCGTGTTCTAGAAGTTGCACGGATGTCTGCCAAGTGTTTGGCAGGAAGAAAAGAAAAGTTGTCCAAAACAGCTTCCAATCGAATGTTCCTGTGATTGGAAAAGTCAGGAGAGTGCAAAGGTACTGTTTTCTATCAGTTGGCAAGGTGCGCACACAATCCCAGTGTTGTACAGCTTGCTTCTTCACCTTCCCGAAGCTGCCGCTCTCGCCGGCTGCCGGAGCCCAAGAAGCGGCTTCTTCGCGCAAAGACGATTGTGCCGCTCACAGTGCTCTCCTTAGCGCGGCTTCTGCCGAAAGACGCCCGGCAGCGGCTCTTACCTCCGGAGAGCATCCTACCTTCGTCTTTCGCGTCTTTTGTAGTCTACATCTTAGCAAAACGCTTTTCCACTATGTCTGGCTAGGAAAAACTGTGCCAGCACAGAAAACATCTCCCATCGTGTTCTAGAAGTTGCACGGATGTCTGCCAAGTGTTTGGCAGGAAGAAAAGAAAAGTTGTCCAAAACAGCTTCCAATCGAATGTTCATGTGATTGGAAAAGTCAGGAGAGTGCAAAGGTACTGTTTTCTATCAGTTGGCAAGGTGCGCACACAATCCCAGTGTTGTACAGCTTGCTTCTTAACCTTCCCGAAGCTGCCACTCTCAGGAGGTAAGAGCCGCTGCCGGGCGTCTTTCGGCAGAAGCCGCGCTAAGGAGAGCACTGTGAGCGGCACAATCGTCTTTGCGCGAAGAAGCCGCTTCTTGGGCTCCGGCAGCCGGCGAGAGCGGCAGCTTCGGGAAGGTGAAGAAGCAAGCTGTACAACACTGGGATTGTGTGCGCACCTTGCCAACTGATAGAAAACAGTACCTTTGCACTCTCCTGACTTTTCCAATCACAGGAACATTCGATTGGAAGCTGTTTTGGACAACTTTTCTTTTCTTCCTGCCAAACACTTGGCAGACATCCGTGCAACTTCTAGAACACGATGGGAGATGTTTTCTGTGCTGGCACAGTTTTTCCTAGCCAGACATAGTGGAAAAGCTTTTTGCCGAGGTGTAGACTACATAAGACGCGAAAGACGAAGGTAGGATGCTCTCCGGAGGTAAGAGCCGCTGCCGGGCGTCTTTCGGCAGAAGCCGCGCTAAGGAGAGCCCTGTGAGCGGCACAATCGTCTTTGCGCGAAGAAGCCGCTTCTTGGGCTCCGGCAGCCGGCGAGAGCGGCAGCTTCGGGAAGGTGAAGAAGCAAGCTGTACAACACTGGGATTGTGTGCGCACCTTGCCAACTGATAGAAAACAGTACCTTTGCACTCTCCTGACTTTTCCAATCACAGGAACATTCGATTGGAAGCTGTTTTGGACAACTTTTCTTTTCTTCCTGCCAAACACTTGGCAGACATCCGTGCAACTTCTAGAACACGATGGGAGATGTTTTCTGTGCTGGCACAGTTTTTCCTAGCCAGACATAGTGGAAAAGCGTTTTGCTAAGATGTAGACTACAAAAGACGCGAAAGACGAAGGTAGGATGCTCTCCGGAGGTAAGAGCCGCTGCCGGGCGTCTTTCGGCAGAAGCCGCGCTAAGGAGAGCCCTGTGAGCGGCACAATCGTCTTTGCGCGAAGAAGCCGCTTCTTGGGCTCCGGCAGCCGGCGAGAGCGGCAGCTTCGGGAAGGTGAAGAAGCAAGCTGTACAACACTGGGATTGTGTGCGCACCTTGCCAACTGATAGAAAACAGTACCTTTGCACTCTCCTGACTTTTCCAATCACAGGAACATTCGATTGGAAGCTGTTTTGGACAACTTTTCTTTTCTTCCTGCCAAACACTTGGCAGACATCCGTGCAACTTCTAGAACACGATGGGAGATGTTTTCTGTGCTGGCACAGTTTTTCCTAGCCAGACATAGTGGAAAAGCTTTTTGCCGAGGTGTAGACTACATAAGACGCGAAAGACGAAGGTAGGATGCTCTCCGGAGGTAAGAGCCGCTGCCGGGCGTCTTTCGGCAGAAGCCGCGCTAAGGAGAGCACTGTGAGCGGCACAATCGTCTTTGCGCGAAGAAGCCGCTTCTTGGGCTCCGGCAGCCGGCGAGAGCGGCAGCTTCGGGAAGGTGAAGAAGCAAGCTGTACAACACTGGGATTGTGTGCGCACCTTGCCAACTGATAGAAAACAGTACCTTTGCACTCTCCTGACTTTTCCAATCACATGAACATTCGATTGGAAGCTGTTTTGGACAACTTTTCTTTTCTTCCTGCCAAACACTTGGCAGACATCCGTGCAACTTCTAGAACACGATGGGAGATGTTTTCTGTGCTGGCACAGTTTTTCCTAGCCAGACATAGTGGAAAAGCGTTTTGCCGAGGTGTAGATGAGAAGAGGAGCTAAAGACGAAGGTAGGATGCTCTCCGGAGGTAAGAGCCGCTGCCGGGCGTCTTTCGGCAGAAGCCGCGCTAAGGAGAGCACTGTGAGCGGCACAATCGTCTTTGCGCGAAGAAGCCGCTTCTTGGGCTCCGGCAGCCGGCGAGAGCGGCAGCTTCGGGAAGGTGAAGAAGCAAGCTGTACAACACTGGGATTGTGTGCGCACCTTGCCAACTGATAGAAAACAGTACCTTTGCACTCTCCTGACTTTTCCAATCACAGGAACATTCGATTGGAAGCTGTTTTGGACAACTTTTCTTTTCTTCCTGCCAAACACTTGGCAGACATCCGTGCAACTTCTAGAACACGATGGGAGATGTTTTCTGTGCTGGCACAGTTTTTCCTAGCCAGACATAGTGGAAAAGCTTTTTGCCGAGGTGTAGATGAGAAGAGGAGCTAAAGAGTGGATGTTAGCAAATGACACCCATCTTCAAAAAAGGCAATTAAGAGGACTCGCCATAGTACAAACCAGCCAGCCTCTTTTTTATCCCCAGGAAGTTGATGAAGCAGCTCTTCCTGGAAATCCTTGCCAGGCACATGACAGATGACCAAATAATGTAGTTAGCATGATTTTTCAGGGGAATTTCATGCTGAACATCACTTTAAACTCCTCTGATGAATCAACTTGACTGGTAGATGAAGGGAATATTATCTGCCTGGGCTTCAGGGAGGTTTTTGACATACCTCTACATGGCATCACACATACATATGGAAGCAATAGTGCAAAGGGGAGGGAATCAGTGTCTTTTCAGTGATGCTGAGGGAAAAGACAAGAGGCAGTGGGCACACACTGAAATACAGGAGATTGCCTTTGAACATCAGTAAATGTTTCTTTACTGTCAGGGTGACTGAACCACGGCACAGACTGCCCAGAAAGATTGTGGAGCCTGGATCTTTGAAGACATTAAAAGTACACCCAGATAGAATCCTGGGCAAGAGGCTCTAGGTATCCTGGTTTAGGCAGGGGGGTT